>NW_006408935.1:354222-402157 GCF_000296735.1 Chrysochloris asiatica | reverse complement strand
GGGATGGACCTGGGAAGTTTACACAGAATAGTGAGGAGGCCCCTGGAGTTGCTTAAAGAGAGAGCTTGTTGGGCTGAGATTTGGGGGTTTGTAAACACTTCGGATTTCAGAGTTCCCACGAAACTTCTTGCGGGGGTCTGCATTTGTGTGTGTGTGTGGCTGTGTGTCCACAAGCCCCTCAGGGCGTGACCGGCCTCAGTTTCGGGTTTCAGGGGTCTGTTCGTGTGTGTTCTGCTCTGGGCGTGTACCTGGCTCTGGGTGGTGGGTGGAGGTGTTCATGAGCCCCGGGGTCTGCTCTCCCACGTGGCCCGTCTGGGTGGAGGAGTTCCGCTGATCCGCGGATCCCCTACGCTAGCGGGGAGAGTGCGTGGGGGAGGGGGGACTGGCGGGGACCCAGGGGGCAGGGCGGGGCGGGGCGGATTGGGTTGACCGCGGGGCGGGGCCAGCGCCGAGGGCTGGGGGCGGGGCGTCCGGCGGCCTCACTTGGGCGAAGTTGGCGGCGCGGAGGCTGGCCCGGGACGCACCCGGAGCGCTGGGAAGGAGGGAGGAGGGAGGGTCGCGGCCGGCCGCCATGGGGCCAGAGGCCCGGGGCCGCCGCCGCCCGATGTCGCCGCCGCCGCCCGTGCGGGCGCTGCCTCTGCTGCTGTTGCTCGCAGGGCCGGGGGTTGCAGGTGAGGGGTCGGGACCTGGCGGGCGGGGTCCGGGCCATGCAAGGACCGAGAACTTGGGGCTGGGGGCCAGGGAACCAGCGGCTCCAAGTCGGGGCCAAGACGCAGGAACCGGGAGCCGCGTGGCAGTCCTGGGGGGCGTAGAATGAGGGGTGGGGGTCAGCCCCAGGGGTACAAGGAACTAGGGCTCTGCAGCCATCGGGTTGAGGATGAAAGAACCTAGGAGTTTGGTACTGCGGGCTGTAGATTTGGGGATCCGGGAATCGAATCGAGAAGGGGTCTGAGAGTTCGGGTTCACTCCATCCCACCTCGCCCGGAGTTCTAGATAGGTCACGATCGGGGCCTCCAGGCCCCCAGGACAGGGGTGTCTCTGACTAGTGGTGCCCCCACCCTGCACAAAGTCTCCCCCATCCCAGGAGGGCCAGCGGGGCGGGAGGCGGCGAGGGGGCGCGAAGTTCTGAGAGCGCTGAACTCTGAGAAAACTTCCCAGGCCGGCTCGCGCCAAGACCCGGAGCGGAGCCGGAGTCGTCCGCGCCCCTGCCCCCGCCTAGCCCTCCCCCAGCTTCTGCGACCCAGTGGTCCTGAGACCCGCCTCCCGCGCCGGGATGGGAGGGGGCGCTGGCCCACGTGCTCCCTTCGGACTCCAGAGCCCCCTCCCCCGTCCGGGGCCCCCAACCCCTCCCCCTGCTCGCCCTCTCCTCCCCCAACCGGGACAATGGCCGCGCCGTCTAGACACCCCCTCCCCTTGGCCGGCCTCGCGCTTTCTTTGCCAGACAAAGCGGGCCGGGCTTTGGAGTCGAGTGGGGGCTGAGGGGGCGCCCCCAACAGGAGGCCGGCCGGTGGAGGAGGGGCGCGGGCCGACCCGGGCCTTGGGTCCCCGGGGGCTTGGCGCTGGCTGCAGTGGGGTGGGGTTGGGAACAGCCTTCCAGCCCAGCCCTGGAGCCCCTAGGCCCTCGACCAAGGCAGGACTGGGCAGGAGTGACCGCCCCCGCGGACTGAGGCACACACATGGCTTGTCACACACTTGCAGGCACATGAGGTCCGGTCTCTCTAGTGGAGGCCCCCGCGGACTGAGGCACACACATGGCTTGTCACACGCTTGCAGGCACATGAGGCCCTGGTCTCTCTCTCACACACACACACAATGCAAATGTGCACACACCTGGCCCACATGAGGACACACCCAGACCCCAGTGATACACTGACATGTGCACACACAAGCACATATGTACCTAGGCCTCACACATTCAGACACACAGGGACATGAGTGCAAGAGCATGCCCACATATGTCTCACATGTGTACTTCAGCACATGCTACCCATACCAGACACACATGTACATTCATAGTTCACATGCAGACATAGCAGCACACCTGACTCCACAGTTCACACGCAGAGGCACACACCAGGCCCAGCCTGCAGGCATGCAGTACACATGTGTAAGGCCAGACCTGAGTGCACAGATGTTCACACACAGACATGCACATGGGCACAACATGCACACCCAAGTCCAGAACACAGGTCACACACTGGTGCCCCCCCCCCCTCAGGTCTGCAGCCCATGGATCCTGGCACTTGAGTTGCAGGGTGGGTCCACAAACACCCACAGGTCCCATCTGGATGTCATGCGCATCTCCTTTTCATGTCCAGCCCAACTCTCTGTCTCTGTGGCAGCTTCTAGTTTCTTTTATGTTCCTGCCTCTGTTTTTTATTACATCCCTTTTCCTCCTTTTGTACAAAAACATGCACCATGCATGTTCGCACACACACGTGTATACAGATACATGCATTCACACACATGGACACACAGGCAGTCATACTTGCATGCTTGCATATGTACACACACATACCCATGTTCGCAGTTCTCTATTCGTTCCTTCACACCCAGCCCCACCCTGGACCCATTCTTCTTCGGACAGTTAGATTATGCCACAGCCCTCAGGGATGAGGACGCTGGACAGAGCAGTGCACATCTAATGCCAGCTGCCCCTCCCTCCACACATGTTCCACCCCAGCAGGGTCCAGTGCTTGGCTGCCTTGGCAGTGGCTGGGCTGCCTATGGGGCGTTAGAGCCCTTACTCCCTTCTGGGTACATACCCTGCTGGAACTGATGCCCAGCATCATGGGCCCCCTTCATGACCCCAAGACCCAGGCCCACAACTCCAGCCCTCCAGCTAGCACATCCTGACCTGGTATCCCCATCCCAGGGCACATCTCAGCTCTGGCAGCTCCCTGAGCCCCCACATCTGGCATAGGCAGCCCCACCTCCTACCCACCCCTGCTTTGTGGATTCCCAGGGCTAGAGCTGGCAGGGACAGCTGCAGCTCAAACAGCTGGGGCTGGGGCATGGGGGGGGGCGTGGGAACTGTGGGTAGGGGGCTCCCTGCACCATTGGAGACACCCCCAGCCTAGCGCAGCTGTTGTCTGGGGGAGGGAGGAAGGAGGTCTGCCACTCTAGCCTGGAGTTCCTGGATGCTGGGCTGACCCCCTCCCTCCCCACCCCCCACTTTTACCACCCTCCACAGCCTCCTCTTGCCTGGATGAGAGCCTGTGTGTAAATGGAGGTCGCTGCATCCAGCTGCCCACGCGGATGGCTGTCTGTCTGTGAGTCTCGGAGTCTTCAGTGGGCTAAGGCCCAGCGATTTGTCTTCTGCAGATACTGGTGGTCTTGGGCAACAGGGATGAAATCTCATTTCCCCCTGGGGGAATAGAGCAGGGTTAAGGCTCTGGAGTTTGCCCAGCCTGGGTTTAAATCCCATATCATGTTACTGATTATCTGAGATGTACATGCTTTAAGCCTCAGTATCTGTGTCTGGAAAATGGACCCGTAAAGTCCCTGGATGATGCAAATGAAATGCTTGACTGAAAGGTTATAAGTTTGAGTCTGGCCCAGAGATGCCTTGGGAGAAAGGCCTGTCTGTAAAGATTACAGCCAAGAGAACGCTGGTGCCCCATTCTATTCTGTAGCACACAGGGTTGCCATGAGTCGTATTCAACTTGAAGCACTGTTTTTTGGTTTAATTCAACTCCAGGAATCCCTAGATAGTGCAAATGGTTAATACTCAACTGCTAACAAAGGTGCCTCAAAAGAGAGGCCTGGTGTTCTGAAAAACTTCGGAAAAACCAGCCATTGAAAACCTTACATTGCCAGTTCCACTAGGATTGGCATGAGTTGGGGTCAGCTCAAGAGCAACTGGTTTGTCTGGTGATCTCAGCTTCACAGAGTCACATGTAAAGTCTCTGATGTAGGGGTTATTATTCAATCAATAAATCTTTAGGAAGCAATGTTAGGACTGGCACACTCCCATTTCTCTAGAATTGGTGGCTCTGCTGCACTGTGTGGTCTTAGGCTAGTTATTTCCCCTGTCTGAACTTCTCTGCACCTGTGAGATAGATATGTTCTTTCTGACTGTGGACTATGAAGTGGCTCTAGAATTCAGTTGTTGGATAATACAAAAAAAAGGCAAAGGGTTGGGGATAGTAGACAGGGGCCTGATAAAGCGCTGTATAGAGATAGATGAGCTGAATTTGAATTCTGGGCTCTGGGACACCTTGGGCAAGTGCTTTGAGTTTTCTGAGCCTCTTTGTGCATCTGGAAAATTGGGGTAGTAATAGCTCCTCAAGGAACCCTACTGAACCCACTCTGAGGGAGAAAAGATCTGGCCATATGCTGTGGTAAAGGTGGTTGTTGTTTAGTGCCTTCAAGTCAGTTCCGACTCATAGTGTCCCTGTATAGGGTTTCCAAAGAGAGGCTGGTAAGCTTGAACGACCCGCCTTGATATTCAGATTGACCTTGTACTCCAGCGCATTAACCTACAACGCCACACCAGCCTAAGGAAACCAATGGGGCAGTTCTACTTGGTTCTATGAATTGGAATCAACTCCATGACAAACCGCAACAATAGCTACGATATATCCATCCTCCTTTGAGCTCTGGTAGCGTAGTGCTTATGAATCGGGCTGCGAACCTCAAGGTCAGCAGTTCGAAACTACCAGCTGTTCTGATGGAGAAAGATGAGGCTTTCTGCTCCCGTCAAGATTTACAGGCTCGGAAACCCTGTTACAGGGTCGCTATGGGTCGGAACCGACTCGACGGCACTTAACAATCCTCCTTTGAAAAGTTGGTTGTAAAGATAAACAGAGACCAGCATAGTGCTCTGCATAGAGTAAATGCTTAATAAATAGGTGTTATTATAAAGGTTGGAGTCCTGCTGTGGCTCTGTGGGTTGCGCTGGACTGCAAGGTCAGTTTGGACCGCAAGGTTCTTCTTTGAACTAGCGGTTCTTCGGAAATCCTATGCAGGATCGCTATGAGTCGGAACCGACTCCATGGCACTTACCAACAAAAGCAATTATAAATGATTCTGGTGTGGCATTGTAAGACAAGCACTAGTCTATATGAGTCGGAACCGACTCGAAGGCACTCAACAACATAAATAATGAGAGAAGCACAGGAAATAGGTACTATAGCTGGAACTTCTCTTCTGGTTACAGGAAAGACTTGGTGCTATTTATAATCTTATTAGTATCCGTTCACCCAGCAGCCATGAATTGATTATATATTCACTTATACAACTAAGTGTGCCAGGCACTGGGTTAGGCCCAGAATGGGTGATCTGGGGTGACTGTATTCCTAGGGGAGGCACTTTGAAGTTACACAGGCACTTATTTTGACTGGAGCCCCATCTGGGGGTACCTGGGTAGGTGGTGGTGGAGTAAGGTAAGGTGATTTTACCTGGAGTCACACACCTGGGAGGTGGAGTCATGGCTGGGCGCCTGCGTAGTGAGACTCTGAGCCTGGAATAAAGCCGACAGGTGAATACGCCCGCGGCTGTCCCGCCTCCTCCCCCCCAAACAGGTGAATCACCGGCGCGCGCGGCCGCCCGGAACCCGGATCTCATGGAGCGGAGTGGGCTCATTTCCCCTAGTCTATCCGTGGGAAGCACTCCCCGCGGGACCCCCCAAAGACCCTTCCAGGTCCAAAATACGCGTTCCCTCTAGGGAATACTTCAAATTGCCCTCCCATGTAACTTCCAAGGCTTCCACCACCGGAGGCTCCCTTGCTCTTGTCCCAATCCCCAACCTCTCGCCTTCCGATGCCCCCCTCCCAACTCCCGAGTCCGCGTACCCCTTCACATCTCCCCCAAAGCCCAGGCCGTGGGGCGGGGCTCAGGCGGGGGCTGGAACCGGCCTGACCGGTCGGCTGGGGCGCAGGACGGCGGAGCGTGGGAACCCGCCCGCGGCGTCGGGAGAGGGCGGGCCGGCGGACGAGCCGCGCCCCGCTGGTGGTGGAATTGCGGGTGTGCGGCGCCCGGACGCAGCGCGCCCCCTCTAGGCCCGCAGTAGTGACGACCGCGTCGCCCCGTGGGCCTTAGGCTAAGGGGCTGGAAGCTGGGCCTCCCTTCCTCCAAGCGTCCCCTGCACACTCCCCAGCCCAGCCATGCCTCGACCTGTCCCGCTAGGGGCCGGGGTTGGGGGATTTTGTGGATGACGCGTACTGAGTCAGCTACTTGTTTGAGCTCAGCCCCAGGCGTCTGGGACTATGAAGGGGGAGGGAGAACGCGCAATATATTCTCTGGACCGAGTGAAGGAGAGGGAGCAGCGTTGAGAGGTGGGGCTTGGACCCTCCTGCGTCTTCTGGTCCCAGCATCTGACGCCCCCTCATAGTTCTCAAATTTCCAATATTTAGTTTCCCTAGTGCTATCCAGAAAGGGCTGCGTGTCGATAAACCCCAACTTGAGAGGAATCCCGACATTGATGCCTCAGCGCCCTTCCTCCAGCAAATGGAGGAAGGGTTGTTTGTGTCTGGCTAAAGGTGTGTATTATCTGTGGGGGCTCAGGTGTTCGTCCAGTAAAGAGCTCTGCTGGACTGCTAATTGAAAGGTCAGCATTTAAAATGCCATCAGCCCGCTCTGCGGGAGAGAGATGAGGCACGTGGGAGAAAGGTGTGGCAGCCTGCTTCGTGACTATTCGTTGTCGTACCATGGAGTTGGTTCGGACCCATAGCGACCATGTATATATAGGATTTCCTAGGAGCGAGTGGTGAGCTTGAACCGCTGACCTTGTGGTTTAAACCGACTTTGCAGTCGGGCGCATTAACCCACAGGCCACACCAGGACTCTCTTGGAAACTCTCCAGGTAGTTCTACTCTGTCCTACAGTCTCTATGAGTCAGAATTTATTTGGCAATGTTTTTTTTTGACCAGTGGTGTCCATCTAAGGAAAACTGGTAGTGCAATGGTTAATAGCTTAGTTGCTAACCTAAAGATTGGTAGTTGGAGCCTGTCCAACCAGCAGCTCTACCAGATAGAGACCTGATGATCTCCTCCAGTGAAGATTGTTGTTAAGTGCTGTGGAGTTGATTATGACTCATAGCGACGCTGTATAGTGTGTCCAGGGAAGAGCTGGGGAGCTTGAGCCTGCCACCTTTCCGTTCAAGTTGACCTTGCAGTCCCATGCGTCATACCAGGACTCCAAGATTGCAGCCTATGAAACACTATGGGGCAGTTCTACTCTGTCATATGGTGGTGTGACTTGAAAATCTTGACTCCATGTCACCTAACAGAAACATGTGTTGGTTGTCCATGTGAGTTACCTTGTGGGTTAGTTGTCCACCACCTTTGTATCTGTGAGTGGCTATGCATTTGTCTCCTGGGTTCTGACACTTTGTATATGCTCTTCCCTTTGCCTGCAACAATGTTCCCTGCGTACTCCCTTAGCTCTCTCTCTTGCCTTCAGTCTGGGTTTAAATTTAAGTTCCGTTCTCAGAGAGGTCTTTCATGACCCCACTTAATAAAGTAGCCCCACTTGATCACTCTATCTCCCTTACCTTTACCCTTTTTATGAGTTTCTGGGACTGCTGTGTGTGATAAATGACCACACTCTTGGTTTAAAATAACAGAAATGAAGTCTCTCACAGTTCTGGAGGCCAGAAGTCCAAAATTAAAGGTGTCTGGGGTAGGATCCTTCTTGCCTCTCCCAGCTTCTGGCGGCTCCAGGCGATCCTGGGCTTGTGGCTACATCGCTCCAATCTCTGTCTTTGTTGTCACGTGGTCCTCTTCCCTGTGTGTCTCCTCATCGCTTTTTATGAGGATACTGGTTATTGGGTTTAGGTCCCACCCGGATAATCCAGGATGATCTCATCTTGAGATCCTTAATTTAGCATCTGCAAAGACTGTTTCCAAACAAGGTCATACTCACAGATTCCACATGTGGACATATCTTTTCTGGGGGCCAACATTCACCCCATTCACCCTTCCTGGTCCTCTCTTCTGTCTGTTGACATGTTAAATATGAGTTCATTATTGTATATGTTCTCTTTGTCAGGTCTGGCTGTGAGCACCAAGGGGAACTGTTGTTAGTTACATCGAGTTGACTCTGACTTACATGACTCCATGTGTGCACAGTAGGACAGCTCTGTAGGGTTTTCATGGCTTTGACCGTTCAAAAGCAGATTGCCAGACTTGTCTTCTGAGGCCACCTATGGGTGGGTTTGAATGGCCAACCTTGAATACTTAACTATTTTCACCACCCAGGCTAGGGACCACTCTTACTTTGTTTGCAGCTGGATGCCTAGTGAGTCGCTAGTAAGGCCACCATTGTTAAGTGCTATCGAGTCGGTTCCGACTCGACTCATAGTGATCCTGTACAGGGTTTCTGAGGAGCAGCTGGTGGATTTCAACTGCCTTCCTTGTAGTTTGAATTCAGTCCACACCTGGAGTAAGGCCACTGGGTGGCAAAAATTTCCACTTGGCTATGAACAGAAATATTAGTGGCTTTGAATTCATCAAGTGGATCTATTTCCATTAGCTGCATCCACTGGCAGCTTGACGGAATATAGTTCAACTCTGATACACATGGGGGCGCTATGAGTCAATTAATTTGAGGCAGCAGGTGTCAGGTTAGGAGCTCCAGAGGGTACTGGTTATGTGAATGAACATATGTGCTTATTTGCTTATTTGTTGCCTGTCTTGTGTCTTGTGTGTATCGCTGTGTTCTGCCCTGCCCCAGCTGACCTGTCTCTGCCCACAGGTGTCCACCAGGCTGGTTGGGTGAGCGGTGCCAGTGGGAAGACCCCTGCCACTCAGGCCCCTGTGCTGGCCGAGGAGTGTGCCAGAGTTCATTCGTGGCGGGTACTGCCCGCTTCTCCTGCCGCTGCCCTCATGGTTTCCAAGGTGAGAGGGCGGGTGTCTAGAAGGGAGACTTAGGCAGGCAAGGATGTGGTCAGTCTCAAGCTCACCGTTCCCTGCTCCCTGCAGGCCCTGACTGCTCCCTGCCGGACCCCTGCATTAGCAGCCCCTGTGCTCACGGTGCCCGCTGCTCTGTGGGGCCCGATGGACGCTACGTCTGTGCCTGCCCTGCGGGCTACCAGGGTCGCAGCTGTCGCAGTGATGTGGATGAGTGCCGGGTGGGTGAGCCCTGCCACCATGGGGCTACCTGCCTCAACACACCTGGCTCCTTCCGATGCCAGTGCCCGGCTGGCTACACAGGGCCACTGTGTGAGAGCCCTGCTGTGCCCTGTGCCCCCTCGCCATGCCGGAATGGGGGCACCTGCCGTCAGAGCAGTGAGCATGCCTACGACTGTGCCTGCCTCCCTGGTGAGTGAGCCGTGCCCAGGGGCTCCTATGGGAGGGGACCAACCCAGCTCTGCCTATCTTAGTTTCCCAGTCCTTATTATCAAAAATACCACAAATGGGTGGCTTTACTGGACAGAACTCTATTTTCTCACAGTTCAGGAAGCTAAAAGTCAGAACTCTAGACACGGGCTCTAGGGGAAAGCTCTGTGCTCTTGAACAAAATCCTAGTCTCTTCCAGCTTCTCTTCCTTGGCTCCATAGAGATTTCCACGTGACGTCTTTCTTTCCTCTTCTGTGCTTCCTTGCTTCTGAACCCCAACTGCTCCTTTTATATCTCAAAAGCGATTGGCTTTAAGACATACCCTGTACTGATAGCGTAGTGGTTATGAATTGGGCTGTGAACCTCATCTTCAGCAGTTCGAAACTACCAGCTGTTCTGCGGGAGAAAGATGAGGCTTTTGGCACCCGTAAAGATTTACAGCCTCAGAAACCCTATACAGGGTCACTATGGGTCCGAACCGACTCCATGGCACGTAACCACCACTACCATACTGATAGGTTCTCATGAGCATGACAGAGAGAACTGTATTCCCAAATGGGGTCATATCCACAGATTTAAGGGTTTGATCTTGAAACATGTATCTATTTGGGGGACACAATTCAATCCATAATCCTGTCCCTCCCTCCATGCCAGGGTTCGAGGGCCAAAACTGTGAAGTGAATGTGGATGACTGTCCAGGACACCGGTGCCTAAACGGGGGGACGTGTGTGGATGGTGTGAATACCTACAACTGCCAGTGCCCCCCCGAGTGGACAGGTGGGCTCCGAGGCAAAGGGAGCCTGGTGGTGGACCCTGGGTGGGCATGCACCAGGTGGCTGGACTGGGATGTCTGTACGCCATAGGCCAGTTCTGCACAGAGGACGTGGATGAGTGTCAGCTGCAGCCCAACGCCTGCCACAACGGAGGCACCTGCTTCAACACAATGGGTGGCCACAGCTGTGTGTGCGTCAACGGGTGGACCGGTGAGAGCTGCAGCCAGAACATCGATGACTGCGCCACAGCCGTGTGCTTCCACGGGGCGACCTGCCACGATCGAGTGGCTTCCTTCTACTGCGCCTGCCCCATGGGCAAGACTGGTGAGTGACTGTCTTCCCTGTGGGGAGCAGGGAGCCTTCAGTGGTTCTTGAGTGGTTCAAGGATGGAGTCTGATTTGAATGTTAGAAAGATGATGCTGCAGGCTGGATTTGGGGGTGGGGAGGATCCCACAGGGAGGAGGCTGGAGCCATGGGACTGGAACACTATTGGGAGGTAACTGAGAGAGCAGAGGCTAACGGTGGTTCTGTGGTAGAATGCTTCCCGTACATATGGGAGATCCAGGTTATATTCCAGCCAACACATCTCACACACAGTCACCACTGACAACCCTTCTGAGGAGGCTTTTATGTTGAACAGATTTCAGAAGAGCTTCCAGACTAAGATAACCCAGGAAGAAATGCCTGGTGACCTACAGCTGAAAAGCAGTCCATGAAAACCTTATGGGTGATGATGGTCCAACCACAACCAGTCATGGGGATGGCACAGGACTGGGCAGTGTTTGGTTCCATTGGGTATGGGGCTGCCATGGGTCAGGGCCGCTGGACGGCAGCTAATAGAAACAGTTGAGGGTGCAAAGTGTATCTTTTAGTGAATGGGGGAACCTTTCAAAAGACCCAGGGTCAGAGAAGGTATTTGGGAAATGGGACTTTTTGAGATGGAGGAAAGGGTATAGCAGGCAGAAGGTCCAACAGAAGCAGAGACATGATGGTAGACCCCTTTTTGAATAAGAAAAAGCCTCCGTAGACTTAAAAAACAGTAAGTAGATATTTGCAATTGATTTTCATATGGTTAAAAAAGGAAGTTTGATCGCTGGGTAAATGATAGGTAGATAGTGAAAAGGTAGTAGATAGGTGCTAGATCAGATTAGACCACTAGAGCTAACCATCATGGAATTGGAGTGGTGGGTTTATTTGAAAAATTCAATAAATAATGGAAAAAAGTAAAACAACAAAACAAAAAAACAACTACTAAATTTGGTGGTGGTGGTGGCTGTGTGTTGTGGAGTCGGTTCTGATTAATGGCAACCCTGTGCTTTAGGGGCAGAAAGCCTCATCTGGTAGATTCAAACTACCGACTTTGCAGTTAGCAACCCAGTTTGTGTAATCCACTACCCTGCCCTGCCAGGGTTCCTTAACTACTAAATTACTGTAGATAAAAGCAAAAAAATGAAAACAAAACAAAATTTGAGACCATTAGGTAGATTTGGAGGGTCCACCACTGACCCCTGCCTGCCCTCTTCCCAGGTCTTTTGTGCCACCTGGACGATGCTTGTGTCAGTAACCCCTGTCATGAAGATGCTATATGTGATACCAACCCGGTGAACGGCCGGGCCATCTGCACCTGTCCGCCGGGCTTCACCGGAGGAGCATGTGACCAGGATGTGGATGAGTGCTCCATCGGTGAGGGGCTGTCTGGGAATGGGTCAGAGGGGAGGGGCCTGGGCTGGCCACACCCACACCCGCTGTGCCTTCTCCCCCAGGAGCTAACCCATGTGAGCACCTGGGCAGGTGCGTGAACACTCAAGGTTCCTTCCTATGCCAGTGCGGTCGCGGCTACACAGGTCCACGCTGTGAGACTGACATCAACGAGTGCCTGTCGGGGCCCTGCCGGAACCAGGCCACGTGCCTCGATCGCATCGGCCAGTTCACTTGCATCTGCATGGCAGGTGCTTGGTGGGCAAGACAGGTGGGGGGGTTCCCGGTGCTGGGCCAAGTGGAGGCAGAACAGAGGCTAGTGTTGGCCAGGGAGCGTGGGGGCAGGGCCAGGGCAGAACTGTGTGTGGCTGGGGGCGGTGTCCAATGGAGAAGCCTCCCGTGGGCTGAGAATGGGAGTTTGCGGTCTAGGCCTTGCGTGGTGGTAGTGGTCTCCGTGGTCGTGCTGCCTGAGTGAGGCAAGGCAGAGCCTGAAGTCTAGTACTAGGCCTGGAGGCATGGCCTAGACTTTGTCATTGAGAGAGGGTCTGAAGGACCTTCTGGAATCTCAGGAGTCTTGGACCAGTTGGGACCACTGTGGAATGAGGATACAGCCTATGCAAAACCAGAATCAAGGATTAGGGCTGAGGGCGGGGCGAGGTCAAGGGACGACAAGAAGGGGACTACTTTACCTCCTCACCCTCTTCAGAGCAGGGGGAAGCTCCATCACCCTGTTCGTCCTCCTTTCCCTCAGGTTTCACTGGCACCTTTTGTGAGGTGGATATTGATGAGTGTCAGAGCAGTCCGTGTGTCAACGGAGGTGTCTGCAAGGACCGTGTCAATGGCTTCAGCTGCACCTGTCCCTCAGGTGAGTTCTAGTAATGGATGGCCCTAGAGCTGGGCAGAGGCAAGTTAGACCAGGTGATCGGATGGTAAAAACTTTGAAATTAGTTTAAACCAAGGGAATCGGTGACCCAGGCCCAGACCAGCAGGGCTGGCGAGGACTGACTGCTCTTGACCCTGCCTGAGCCACCCCTCACTGCCCCCCTTCCCCCCGCCCAGGCTTCAGCGGGGCCACGTGCCAGCTGGATGTGGACGAGTGTGCCAGCACGCCCTGCAGAAACGGTGCCAAGTGCGTGGACCAGCCCGATGGCTACGAGTGCGGCTGCGCAGAGGGTGAGGGTGGGGCGACAGCCAGCCAATGAGAGGTCGGAGGGAATTTGGAGGCGAGGCTAGTGTGGGGAGAGGGCCAATAACAGGCTTGGGGAGCGCTTTGGGGGTCTGGCAATGCTAATGAGAAGATGAGGCAAGGCAGGACTTGGGCGGGGACAATGATCCACGTAGGCATAGGTAAGGTTGGGGTGGAGCCAATAACCAATTGGGGGAGGAGCCAATGGTGGGCGTAGGCCAAGAAAAGGCTTTGTGGGTTCCGATTCATAGCGACCCTATATAGGGTTTCCAAGGAGCATCTGATAAGTTTGAACTACTAGCCTTGTAGTTCAAACCGACCTTGTGGTCCAATGCTTTATCGTACAGTGCCACATCAGGACTAGGGGAGGGCCAAAGAGCCCTGCAGAGTCCAGGGCTCATTTAGCTAGAGGAGGTGAGTTCAAACCTCTATACCCACCCACCCCCAGGTGCCACCTATGTGCTCCCACTTGTTGTCCTGAGTGGAACAGGGTTGATTGTGTAGGAACTTGAGGTGGGGTCACAGATTTGGGAATGTCATGGCCCTGGGAGAGCCCTGAGCCCTGGATGTATTATTGGTGGGCTGGGAGTTGGGCCTGAGTGGAGCTAGTCTCCCGAGGGTCCAGTGGGTGGGCCCTGAGGTAGGTCAGAGCCAGAATTGGGCTGAGCCATGGCTGTGCGCAGGACCTGGCATTGGACGGAACTTGACCCTCCTGCCCCTTTCATAGGCTTTGAGGGCACCCTGTGTGAACGCAACATCGATGACTGTTCGCCGGACCCTTGCCACCATGGGCGCTGTGTGGATGGTATCGCTAGCTTCTCGTGCGCATGCGCCCCGGGCTACACCGGCACGCGTTGTGAGAGCCAGGTGGATGAGTGCCGCAGCCAGCCCTGCCGCCACGGGGGAAAATGCTTAGACCTGGTGGACAAATACCTCTGCCGATGTCCACCGGGCACCACAGGTGGGGCTGGAGCAGCGCCAGCTCACATGGGAGGGGCATAAAGAATTTGGGAATGGGGGTACCAGGAGGGGCCACAGTGGTTGGTGATCCCTGCCGTGTTTCCCTCCCCCAGGTGTGAACTGTGAGGTGAACATCGACGACTGTGCTAGCAACCCCTGCACCTTCGGCGTTTGCCGGGACGGCATTAACCGCTACGACTGTGTCTGCCAACCTGGTTTCACAGGTGAGTGAGCAATTGGCGAGGGTGAAGTCACCTGTGTGGCGAAGTCATGGCCCTGTCTTGGCACATACGTGTCCAGCAAGATTGTCCATTTTTTTGTGCTCTTTCTCGCTGCCATGAGGCTGTCTGTCCTGTTGGCTCAAGCTTATTCTGGAACATCTGAGGGGGAATGAAAAGATAATGGAATTTCGCAAGAACTTTTGGGAGCCTCCTTGTTTGTGAGGGTGTCCAAACTGCACAACAGGCGTATCTGGGTGGGACCAACTTAATTCTTTGTTGAAACAGAAGTGACTTTGCAGAAGTTTGTGATTGAGGGTGACTGGGAACAAGACTGCTTTGGCTTGGGGACATGGCTCTTCTGGTTTTGAATAAGAGCCTGTAAGAGAATGAGAATGAGGTATGAGACCGAGGCCCATATGTTACGTATCACAAACCAGGTGGCTGTAAAACAGCAGAATGTGCTCTGAGTTCTGGAGGCCAGGTGTCTCTTCTAGCTTGTAACTATTGCTAGTGGTCCTCAGTTTTCCTTGGATTGTAGCTTCATCACTCCAATCTCTGCCTCTGCTTCACATGACCTCTGCTGTTTGTCTACATTTCTGTCTCCAAACTTCTCTCTTCTAAGGACACCTTTCACATTGGATTTATGGCTCACCCTTACTCATATATATCCTATATCCAAAGTAGGCCCCATTCACAGGTTGCTTTAGTTTCCTAGTTGCTGCTATAATAGAAATATTCCAAGTGGGTACCTTTGATGCACAGAAATTTATTCTTTCACAGATTAGAAGTCCATTATGGGGGAAAATCCTTGTCTTAGCTTTGTTAGCATTCTCCTTAGTGTCCCTTGGTGATCTCCCTGTGAAATTTATCCTTCCCCTGTTTGTACTTGCCTGATGGATTTTTTTTGTAATATCTCAAAAGTGATTGGTTTAATACCTACTCTACACTGATATGGTCGCATTCACATGATAAACCCCTATCCCAATGGGATTCCATTTACGTATTTCAGGGGACACAACTCAGTGTCTAACACAAGTGGACATGAATTTTGAAGGAAACAGTTCAACCCTTCCTCAAAGATGTGGCTGTGTTCAGTGGGGCAAGTCTGTACCTCCACGGGAGGCGTTGGCCCTGGAACCGGGCTCTGTGTCCTTGTTCTGGGCTGACAAGGTTGCTCATTCCCACTTCTCTCCCCACTCCCTACAGGATCCCTTTGCAACGTGGAAATCAATGAGTGTGCTTCCAGCCCCTGTGCTGAAGGAGGCTCTTGTGTGGACAGAGA
Organism: Chrysochloris asiatica; assembly: GCF_000296735.1. Taxonomy (NCBI): domain Eukaryota; kingdom Metazoa; phylum Chordata; class Mammalia; order Afrosoricida; family Chrysochloridae; genus Chrysochloris; species Chrysochloris asiatica. The sequence continues at coordinate 386,756 of NW_006408935.1, read as the reverse complement.
AAACGGCTTCCGCTGCTTGTGTCCTCCAGGCTCCCTGCCCCCACTCTGCCTCCCTCCCAGCCATCCCTGTGCCCAGGAACCTTGCAGTCATGGCATCTGCCACGATGCACCCAGCGGGTGAGGCCTCTCTCCAGCCCCCATCTCCCCTCCCCCCCCCAATTCCCCTTGACCACCTTTCTGGCTTACCTGACATCATGAATGCCTTCTGTTAGGTTTCGCTGCGTGTGTGAACCTGGCTGGAGCGGCCCCAGGTGTGACCAGAGCCTTACCCAGGATGCATGTGAGTCCCAGCCCTGTAGGGCCGGCGGCACCTGTACCAGCGATGGATTGGGCTTCCGCTGCACCTGTCCCCCTGGCATTCAGGGTACGTATCCCCACTTTCTCCCCCAGACCTTTGTCTTCTTTCTTCCTTTTCTCTTTCCCTTCAGGAACTTGGGGGTGGGTAACATAAGGGAGATGGGAACATCTTCGTCTGCCTATCCTCCACAGGCCGCCAGTGTGAGCTGCCATCCCCCTGCACTCCAAACCCCTGTGAGAATGGGGGCCGCTGTGAGTCTACCCCTGGCCAACTGGCTGTCTGCTCCTGCCCCTCTGGCTGGCAAGGTATACCAGTTACTTCTTCCTCCTCCTTTCCTTCACCTCCTGTGTACCCTGCCTTGTGTGGCATGATGCTAGGAACAGAGGGGACTCACCCAACCCTGCCTTTGAGGGGGCTTCCTTTTGGCAGAGAATGGAGCTGGACATGGATTTAGCCAGTTCCAGAGAAGGGCTATAGAGCTGGGGAGCAGCCGGGGTGCAGGGATTTAGGATGCTGGCTGAGGGTTTGGGGACAGTGTCTTGGAAGAATGGAGTCATTGGGTGGTACAATGAATGTGCTCGACTAATAGTTGAAAGGTTGACTGTTCAAGTTCACCCAGAGGTACCTTGGAAGAAAGGTCTGACAATCTGCTTCTGAAAAACCAGCCATTGAAAACCCCATGGAGCCCAATCCTATTCTGACGCCCATGGGGGCACCATGAGACAGCAAATGTCTTTTTTTCTTAGAAGAACATTTCCCACTCACTGAGACAGGAGAGGGGGAGTACCAGAATAGCATGGGCAAAAACCTGCAGGGTGAATACCACCACGCCTTGTGATTCTTGTCTATGCCCAGCTAAGCCTCAGTACCCCCAGGCCTTAGCGAGCACCTCTAACCTAAGTGTCTTCTTATTCCCCCTCCCCCCAGGCCCACGATGTCAGCAGGATGTGGATGAGTGTATGGGCCCCTCACCCTGCGGCCCCCACGGTACCTGCACCAACCTGGCAGGGACTTTCAGCTGCACCTGCCATGAAGGATACAGTGGCCCTTCCTGTGATCAGGACATCGATGACTGCGACCCCAGTGAGTACAGGCGAGCTATTGAGGGGTGCTGACTGACCTAGCAGACATGTTCCAGAAGCTTGTCCTATGTGACTGACACTAAGGCCCAGGGAGGTTGAATGATTTGCCCAAAGTCACACACAAAGTTATGGGAAAGAACTGAAGCTGGAGCACAGGTCTGTCTGATTCATAAGTCTCTGGCCTCAAGCACGTCAGCCTGTGGGTAAAGTATGAGCTAGCAGGCCCCAAGAGAGTTCTCTAATATCAGCGCTGTCTCACAGACATGTGATGCAAGCCACACATGGAGTTTTAAACACCGACTCCTGGCTCGCTCACTGTGTGTAGAGTTAAACTGCACTCCACAGGATTTTCAAGGCTGTGGTCTGTCCGAAGTAGATTGCCTGGCCTTTCTTTGGAAGTACCTCTAGGTAGATTTGAATCACCAACCTTCTGTTTAGCAGTCCTTCACTTAACCATTTGTGTCAACCAGGAACTCTCCATCGGCTTTTCTCAGGGCTGATTTTCTGGACGTAGATTGTCAGGTCTGTGTTCCAAGGTGCCTCTGGGTGGACTTGAGCCTCCAGCCTTTCAGTTAGTAGTTAAGTGTGTTAACTGTACTACCCAGGGTCTCTGAGATCATAGAAGTGGACAGAATTTGAGCCCTCTGACCAAATGTGGTCCCTCTCAATGGAGCCTAGTCTCCTCCTGAACCCCCTTTGGTGCAAGGCCTGGCTGAGGAGAAGCTGGGCTCACAGGGACAAGGCGAGTGACTTACCTGCTGCTCTTCCACTTACAGATCCATGTCTCAATGGTGGTTTGTGTCAGGATGGCGTGAGCTCTTTCTCCTGCTCCTGCCTCCCTGGCTTCACTGGTCCACGCTGCACGCGCCATGTGGACGAGTGTCTGAGTAATCCCTGCGGCCCCGGCACCTGCACTGACCACGTGGCTTCCTTTACCTGCACCTGTCCTCCGGGTTATGGAGGCTTTCGCTGTGAACGGGACCTGCCTGACTGTAGCCCCAGGTGGGTGGGCTCTTATTGGAGCTCAGAGATGGGGTGGGGCCTGGGAAGGAGAGGTGGCAGAATGGAGGAATGTTGGTTCTACTCTTTTTGTGAGGGCTCCATCTGGACTTGTGGTGTGGCACTGTAGGTAAACACTGGACTGTGAACCACAAGGTCCACGGTTTAAACCCATCAGCTGCTCCTTGGAAACTCTATAGAGGGTTGCTATGAGTCAGAACTGACTCCAAGGTACTTTACAATATCAATCAGAATTCTTAGTGGCACAGTGTTTAGAGCACTTGGCTGCTGATTGGAAGGTTGACGGTTTGAACCCACCAGTCATTTAGTGGGAGAAAGATGTGGGGATGTGCTTCCAAAAAGATGAAGACTTTTGCAAACCCTATAGGGTAGTTCTGCTTGGTCCTATAGGGTTGCTGTGGGTCAGAATCAATTTGATGGCATTGGGTTTGGTTTTGGGGGATCTGATGCCTGATGGGGGCTGGGCCATGGAAGGAACTGAACATTTTGGGAGGTTACTGTAGAGTTGGGGTCCAGGACAAGGTGAGGTCTCCATGTGACTCCCACCTTAGCATTGAAATACCTGGGAAGTTGGGCTAAGACAAGGGGCAGCGCCTCTGGAGGAGGTATGTCAGAGAGTGAGAGGAGTCCCCACCCTTAAAAGGGGCCAAGGAGGGAGGGTGGACCTGCCACGCCTGGGATTTAAACTTCTCAGCTCAGTTCTAGCAGGAGGGGCGAGGCTTATGAGGAGGCCAGGCCTGACCTTCCCCTGTCCTGCAGCTCCTGCTTCAACGGAGGGACCTGCATAGACCGGGTGAACTCCTTCAGCTGCCTGTGCCGTCCCGGCTACACAGGCACCCACTGCCAACACGAGGTTGACCCCTGCCTGTCACGACCCTGCCTGAACGGGGGTGTCTGCAGCACCGCCTACCCTGGCTACCACTGTGCCTGTCCCCAGGGCTTCACTGGCAGCCAGTGCCAGGTGGGCAGCTTGCTGGGATTCTGGGGAGGGGACCTGCCTGGATCTAAGCAGGGAAAGTTGTTCTGGGGGAGGATTCTGCTATGGGTCCGGGAAAGGGATCAGCAGAGGCCCTGGGGGAGGTGTCCTGAGGGTCCTTGAGGAGGGAGGGCCCAGATGGAGATCCTGGAACAGAAGCCAGGGGTCTTGCTTCTGTCTAGGGTTTCCCTAGTCATGACGCTCAGGTCCCCTTTCCCAGACGCTGGTAGACTGGTGCAGCCGTGCACCATGTCAGAATGGGGGTCGCTGCGCCCAGACTGGGGCCTCCTTCTATTGCCTTTGTGCCCCGGGGTGGAGTGGCCATCTCTGTGACATCCAGAGTCTGCCGTGCAGGGAGGCCGCAGCCCAGATTGGTGAGGGTCTTGGGGGTGGGGGTGGGAACGGACGTGTGTGCACACCTTGGGCTAGTGTGAGCTGATGGACGATGTTGGTATGCACTCTCTGTGTGGGCTTGGAGGCTGTGTGTGTGAGTGACAGCTGGTGAGAATGTGTGTGGCTTGTGGGACACTGTGTGTGACTGTCTCATTGTCTCAGTCTCCTAAAGGTGCTGGAACAGAAATACTGCTAGTTGGGGGGTGGGGGCTTTAGTAAACAGAAATGAATGCTCTCTCAGTTGGGGAGTTAGAAGTCAGTTCCGGGCCCTGGTTATCAGGGAAATCTCTGGGGGATGGTCTTTCTCAGTTTCTGTAGACCCAGCGTGCTTCACTTCCTTGGCATTTTCCACATGACACACATTTTCCCCTCTGTGCTTATTTCTCTCTGCCTAACCTGCTCTTTCTAAGGAGCTCTGGTAGCGTAGTGGTTACGAGCTGTTCTACGGGAGAGAGATGAGGCTTTCTGCGCCTGTAAGGATTTACAGCCTCGGAAACCCTGTACAGGGTCGCTATGAGTCGGAACCGACTCCATGGTACATAACAACAACCTGCTCTTTCTAGATCTCAAAAGTGAGTAGGTCTAGGACCCACCCTACATGGATTATGACTACATTAACATAACAAAGAAACCTCTGTTCCCAAATGGAATCCCATCCACAGTAACCCCTGCATGGCAAAATGGTTAAGCACTCCTTTACAAGCCCAGAGGTTGGCTATTCGAACTCACTCAGAGGGGCCTTGGAAGACAGGCCTGACCAATCTGCCCCTGAAAGGTCCCAGCCTTCAGAACCACGGAGAGCAGTTCTACTCTGCACACACGCACACACACACACACACACACTTGCTGTGAGAAGGAGTCAGGCTTGAATGCAGCTAACAACCACCATCTGTATAAACCAAACCAGACTCGGTTCATTCTGACTCATGGTGACCCCATCCACAGCCAGAAGGGCTAGGGTTCCAACAAACATTTTTGGGGACACAATTCCATCCATAGTAGTGACAGAGCTGGGGTGCGCTGTGACGACGTGTGTATGAACATGTGTGTGTGTGACTGGAGTTGTACCAGCAGGGGGCGGGTATGATGACTTTGATGCGATGCCAGCAGGGTGTGTGCCCATAGGTGATTTTGGTCACCACAGTAGGGGTGCTGTGTGACTCCAGCTGGGATTCTGGGTGATGCCGGCAGGGCTGTGTACGTGTGTGTTGTGAATGGTTAAGGCCATGCCAGTCTGGGTGTGTATGACAACCTGGGTGATGCTTTGGGTAATGTTGGTGGGGGAAACCTATGTGGCTGCCTGTGTGCCTGATGCCGCCCTCCTCTGCCCAGGTGTACAGCTGGAGCAGCTGTGCCAGGCTGGCGGGCAGTGTGTAGACGAGGACAGTGTCCACTACTGCTTGTGCCCAGAAGGCCGCACGGGTAGCCACTGTGAGCAGGAGGTGGACCCCTGCTTGGCCCAACCCTGCCAGCATGGGGGCACCTGCCGTGGCTACATGGGGGGCTACATGTGTGAGGTAAGGGGTGCCATGCATCTGGTCATGGCCCTGTGTGAGTGTGCCTTTCTCTGGGTGTATTTGGGTGAGAGTCATTCTTCAGGCAAAATCTCTAGGTAGTGTAATTGGTTAATAGCTTGGCTGCTAACTGAAAGGTTGGAGGTTCGAGTCCACCCAGAAACTCTTTAGAAGAAAGACTTGTCAGTCTGCTTCCTGAAAATCAGTCATTGAAAACCCTGTGGAACACAGTTCTACTCTGACTCACATGAGGTAGCCATGAGTTAGGGCTGGCTCCATGGCAAGTCTGTAGATTTGCGGGTATCTGTCTTTGGTTGTTTCCTGGGTGTTATCTGTGTTTCTGGCTATGGTGTCTTGACTATTTCTCCTGTGTCTGTCCCTCTGGGTTGGGTGTGTCTTCTGGGTGCCTGTGTGTGTCCTCTGTGCTGGCTTTTCTGTGTCTTCACAGGGAAGTTTGGGTGTGTCTGTCCCCGTGGCTGAGTGGATTTCCATCTTGCCCTCACACTGTAGTGTCCTGCCGGCTACACTGGTGACAACTGTGAGGATGATGTGAATGAGTGTGCCTCTCAGCCCTGCCAGCATGGGGGCTCCTGCATTGATCTGGTGGCCCGCTATCTCTGCTCCTGTCCGCCCGGGACACTAGGTATGACCGGGCTGCCGGGGCCAGGGTTGGAGGGCAGGGTGGAAAGCTGGGACTTCATCACCCCTGACTGTCCCGATCCCCCAGGTGTGCTCTGTGAGATCAATGAGGATGACTGTGGTCCAGGCCCCACCCAGGAGCCCAGCCCCCTGTGTCTGCACAATGGTACCTGTGTGGATCTGGTGGGTGGCTTCCACTGCACCTGCCCGCCTGGCTACACCGGTTTGCGATGCGAGGCGGACATCAACGAGTGTCGCCCGGGCACCTGCCACTTGGCACACACTCGGGACTGCCTGCAGGACCCAGGTGGGAGCTTCCACTGCCTTTGCCACACAGGCTTCACAGGTAAGTGCAAGAGAGGGCCTGGGCAAGGACATGCTTGTCATTTCCCCACTACAGCGGACTCACCATCCCCCATTCACCCAGGTCCCCGCTGTCAGACTGTCCTGTCCCCCTGCGAGTCCCAGCCTTGCCAACGTGGAGGCCAGTGCCGTCCCAGCCAGGGCCCTGGGGGGGCGCTGACTTTCGTTTGCCACTGTGTCCCGGTAGGTGTAGGTGGGGAGTGAGTGGGCGTTCAAATGGCAGACAGTGTTTCTGGGGAAAGAACTTCTGGTGGTCTCAAGAGAAGGCCTAAACAGGGGTACAGGGAAGGGTGGAACTTTCTAGGGGAAAGCCTGTAATTACCTGGAGGAAGTAGGGGCGTGGCCTCGGGGGAAGGTGGGCCTATCTGTAAGGTGAAGCCTCCGGTGGAGAGGAATGAGATTGGCTAGGACCTGGGGAGGTTGAGGATTCAACCTCTTCAAGTCTTGACCTCCGCTAACTCTCTCCTCTTCCCCATGTCTTCTTGCCCTCGCTTTTTCTTCTCTTGTTCTGCCTTACCCCCAGCCCTTCTGGGGTCCGCGGTGCGAGCGGGTGGCGCGCTCCTGCCGGGAGCTACAGTGTCCAGTGGGCATCCCTTGCCAGCAGACCGTACGTGGGCCGCGCTGTGCCTGCCCCCCGGGGCTGTCGGGGCCCGCCTGCCGAGGTTCGCGGGGGTTGCTGCCAGGACCCACCAACGCCAGCTGTGCGGCCGCCCCCTGCCTGCACGGGGGCTTGTGCCACCCCGCGCCACTCGCGCCCTTCTTTTTCTGCTCGTGTGCCCCGGGCTGGGCAGGGATGCGCTGTGAGGCGCCCTCCGCTGTCCCCGAGGTCGCCGAGGAGCCGCGGTGCGCTCTTGCCGCTTGCCGCGCCAAACGCGGGGACCGCCGTTGCGACCGCGAGTGCAACAGCCCGGGTTGTGGCTGGGACGGTGGCGACTGCTCGCTGAGCGTGGGTGACCCCTGGCGGCAGTGCGCGGCTCTGCAGTGCTGGCGCCTCTTCAACAACAGTCGCTGCGACCCTGCCTGCAGCTCACCTGCCTGCCTCTACGACAATTTCGACTGTCACACTGGTGGCCACGAACGTACCTGCAAGTGAGTCTCCGTCCGTTCATCTGCTGTGCATCTGGGTCTTATCTGCACGGGGTCACCGCCTCTCAGAATTGTGTCCAGTCTGCCTGGCATTTTAGCCCCAGTCTCTCCTTCAATCCGCCCAGTCTGTCAATGTGTTTGTCTTCCTAGCCATCTTTCTGCCTTGCCCTGATTTGCCTGTCAGACCATTCAAGTGCCCTGTCTGTTTATACTTTCTGTGTACTTGCGTGTCAAGCTGAATGCTCTGTCCATGTACCCTCCGCTGTCCATTGATACACACCTATGGCCCCCATCCATTACCACGCCTGCCCTTCTCCTGCTATATTTTGCTTCTGATACTACACACCCTCTGTGTGATTGTGTTATTACTGTTAGGAGCCACTGAGTCCGTTCCGATGCACAGCGACCTTATACATAACAGAATGAAACACTGCCCAGTCCTGCACCGTCCACACAATTGTGTTAAGCTTGAGTCCATTGCTGCTGCCACTGTACCAGTTCAACTCGTTGGGGGTCTTCCTCTCTTTTGCTGAATCTCCACTTTACCAAGCATGATGTCCTCCTCCAGGGACTGGTCCCCTCTGATAATATGTATGAAGTATCAGAGATGGAGTCTTGCCAACCTTGCTTCCAAGGAGTATTCTCGTTGGACTTAGTCCAACATAGGTTTTGTTTTTTTCCCTCTGGCAGTCCATGGTACTTTCAACATTCTTTTCCAACACCATAATTCAGTTCTACAGTCTTTCTTATTCCTTGTTCATTGTTCAAATTTCACATGCATGTGAGGCAATTGAAAAGACTGTGGTTTGAATCAGGTGTACCTTAGCCCTCAAGCTGATATCTTTGCTCTTGAACACTTAAAAGAGGTCTTGTGCAGCAGATTTGCTTAGTGCAGTATGTTATTTGATTTTTTGATTGCTGCTTCCAGGAGCGTTGATTGTAGATCCAAGCAAAATGAAGTCTTTGACAACTTTAGTCTTTTCTTCCTTTATTTTATTTATTGCTCCAGTTGTGAGGATTTTTATTTTCTTTACATTGAGGTGCAATCCATACTGAAAGCTGTATTCTTCCATCTTCATCATTAAGTATTTTAAGTGTTCTTCCCTTTTAGCAGGCAAGCGCGTATCATCATCTGCACATCGAAGGTTGTTAAGGAGTCTTCCTCTAGTTTCTTCATATAATCCAGCTTCTCGGATTTATTTGCTCAGCATAAAGATTGAATAAGTGTGGTGAAAGAATACAGCCTTGGCACATATCTTTCCTTATTTGCAACCATTCAGTGTCCCCTTGTTCTGTTTGAGCGATTGCCTCTTGGTTTATATATAGGTTCCTCATGAACACAATCAATTGTTCTGGAATACTTATTTGTAATATTATCCGTAGTTTGTCATGAGGTACACAGTCAAAAGTCTTTAAAGCACAAGTAAACATCTTTCCGGTGTTCTTTGCTTTCTGTCAAGATCCATCTGACGTCAGCAATGGTATCCCTAGTTTCATGTCCTCTTCTGAATCCAGCTTGAGTTTTTATCAGTTGAGGTACTGTTGCAGCCATTTTTGAATTTTATCTTCAGCAAAATTTTACTTGCATGTGATATTGATGATACGGTTCAATGATTTCCATGTTCTGTTGAGTTACCTCTCTTTTTTGTTGTTGTTAAGTGCCGTCGAGTCGATTCCATCCCATAGTGACCCTGTATAGGGTTTCCAAGGAGCAGTTGGTGAGCTTGAACCACTGACCTTGCAGTTGAAACGACTTTGCAGTCTGACGCATTAGCCCACAGCACCACATCATCTCTCTTTGGAAGGGCACAAGTATGGAATAGATGTGTGAGCGCCTCCAATGCTGCATTAGTTTGTTGAAAGATTTCAGTTTATATTCCATCAGTTCCTGGAGGCTTGTTTTTTGCCAATACTATTAGTGCAGCTTGGACTTCTTTCTTCCTTCAATACCACTGGATCTTGATCATGTGCTACCTCTTGAAATGGCTGAACATTGACCATTTCTTTTTGATACAGTGATTCTGTATATACCTTCCATCTTCTGTCGATGCTTTCTGCATCATTCAGTATCTTTTCCATAGAATCCTTCAATATAGCAAGTCAAGGCTTGAATTTTTCTTCATTTTTTTGAGCTTGAGAAATGCTGAGCATGTTCTTTCCTTTTGGTTTTCTATTCCAAGTCTTTGCACATTTCATTCATTACTTGACTTTATCTTTTCAAGCTGCCCTTTGAAATTTTCTGTTCAGTTCTTTTACTTCCTCATTTCTTCCATTTGTTTTAGCTTATCTATGGCAGCTTTGCGGTTCTGAATCAGGCTGCTAACCTGAAGGTCTGCACTTCAAAATTACCAGCCATTCCATGGGAGAAAGGTGAGGCTTTCTGCAGCCGTAAAGATTTAAAGCCTCAGAAATCCTATGCAGGGTCTCTATGAGTTGGCACCGACTCTGAGGCACGTAACTACCAACCACTGACCATGCTGGAGAGCAAGTTTCAGAATCTCTTCTGAAATCCTTTTGGTCTTTTCTGTGTTTTTTAATGACCCCTTATTTTCTTCCTGTATTTGTACTAAACGTCATTCCACAGCTCATCTGGTTTTTGGTCATTAGTGTCAAATGCAACTAATCTGTTCTTGATAGCCTTAGGGTGAATAGACGTCTGTTCCAACAACTGGACAATCCATGTGTTCAGGGTAGAAGTAACTCCTCCATAGGGTTGTCAAGGTTGTGACTTTTCAGAAGTAGATCACCAGGTCTGTCTTTGGAGGCATTTCTGGGTGGGTTTGAACTGCCAATCTTTGGATTAGTTCTATTTTTGCTTTTACTGATGTGTAACTGGATACAACTCATTCTGCTTTCTCTCCTCTAACATCTATTCCACCCTACTGGAATGGCTCCTCCACATGGGAGATTGGTGGCTGGACCTACCCTAAGTGTTCCCAGGATCCACACCATTAGTAATGGTTATTGAATCGAATGGAGTCCTGGTGTGGCGACGTAGGATAAGCATTCAACCACAAGTTCGGTTGTTTGAATCCCGAGGTGTGGTGGTTCAAACTCACCAGCCACTCCTCAGAAATCCTATATGGTGTAGCTCTGACTATATTGTACTTAACACCAACAGCTTTGAATGGATAGAGTTGTTGTGGCTTGGTACAAATGGTTCAAAGGATTGATTACTGGCCGAAAGGTTGGCAGTCAAAGTCACCCAGAGGTGCTTGGAAGAAAGCCTTTGCATTTGCTTCTGAAAGGTCACAGGCTTGAAAACCCTGTGCACCACTTCAGTCCTACTCTGTTTACATGGGGTTATCAGGAGTTCCAATCAACCCCACTGGCAACTGGTATGGTATGGTGTTAAGCGAATTCATAGTTGTATTTGCTGAAACCTTTTCAAGTTCCGGAGCATTTGGGGCCCCTTGTGCACTGGTTATCTGCCCTTGAGACTCCCTGACCTGCCTTCTTTGCCCACCAGCCCCGTGTACGAGAAGTACTGCGCAGACCACTTTGCCGACGGCCGCTGCGACCAGGGCTGCAACACGGAGGAATGCGGCTGGGATGGGCTGGACTGCGCAGGCGAGGTGCCGGCGCTGCTGGCGCGCGGGGTGCTGGTGCTCACTGTGCTCCTGCCGCCGGAAGAGCTGCTGCGCTCCAGCGCCGACTTCCTGCAGCGGCTCAGCGCCATCCTGCGCACGTCGCTGCGCTTTCGCCTGGACGGGAATGGCCAAGCCATGGTCTTCCCTTACCACCGGCCAGGCCCAGAACCCCGTGCTCGGCGTGAGCTGACTCCGGAAGTGATCGGGTGAGTCATACCACCTACTTGTGCTGATTCATCCCATGATATGCCTCCACCCCCACAGATGGCCCCACCCATTCCCACTGGTGAATCCAGAAAACCCTGCTCTGTACAAGGGCTCTTGGGAATGGGGCGCTCTGAGCAGACCCAGGTCTTTCTGCGATTTTACTTAACATTTTGTAATGGAGTACCTGGATGGGTGGTACCCTCGATTCATGTGTTGATTGTTAACTTGGACGTTGGTGGTTTGAGTTCATCCAGAGGTACCTGGAAAAAAAAATCCACAAAGCATAATTCTACTCTGAGATCCATGCGTCGGAGGGCAACGTTTTTCCTCCCCCCAAATTTGGATATGGTCTAACTTCATAGCAAAGAAAACCCAATTTCAAAGCAGGCTTGTCTTCACAAATATAGGGATTAGGGTTCCGTTCCACATTGTTGTTGTTAAGTGCCGTCGATTCAGTTCCGACCCATAGTGACCCTGTATAGGGTTTCCAAGGAGCTGCTGGTGAGCTTGAACTGCCGACCTTGCAGTTCAAACGACTTTGCAGTCTGGCGCATTAACCCACAGCGCCACTCATTGAGGGAGAAAATAATTTATACCCTAGAGCATGAATGGTGCCCCAGATTGGGCTCCACCTTTGGGCACGAGTCTTTTGCACCCTCATACCAGTTTATGGTTGGCTATGGGAGTAGAACTTGAAGCCTGTCTTCAGAGGCCCCATGGAGTGGGCTTGAACAGTCAACTTTTTGTTTTGAGTGCTTAAACTTTTGATCCATCCAGGGACTCTGTTCACAGGTATTTTGTTGTTAAGTGCCATCAAGTCGATTCCCACTGATAGCAACCCTGTATAGGGTTTCTGAGGAGTAGCTGGTGGGTTTGAACCGCTGACCTTGTGGTTTGCAGTCCAGTGCTGATCCTACAGCACCACACCAGAAGTTCACAGGTATAGGGGTTAAGATTATAACACATGTATTTTTTGGGACACAATTCAATGTGTAACAGGCTAGGTCTTAACACAAAGGATGTTTGCAAAAGCTTAAGACACTGTGTGAAGGAATCGCAGGATGCCACAAGCAGTTAAGTGCTTGACAACGAGTCGAAAGGTTGGTGTTCGAACTTAACCAAAAGACTCCTCAGAAGATGGCGCTAGCATTCAGCAACTCAAGGCCACTGTCTTAAAAACCCTGTGAAGTCATTAATGATAACTTGGCTAACATCTCTTAGGACAAAGGGTTTGTGAAGGCTTGATCACTGGGTTAGTCTGGTCCTCCTGTTCATGTGTCCTGTAGTTCTGTGGTCATGCTGGAGATTGACAACCGGCTGTGCCTGCAGTCACCCGAGAATGACCACTGCTTCCCTGATGCCCAGAGCGCGGCCGACTACCTGGGTGCCCTGTCGGCGGTGGAACGTCTGGACTTCCCGTACCCGCTGCGGGCTGTGCGGGGTGAGACCATGCCCCAGGGCTACACAAGGGATCTGGGGGCCCAGTGGGGGACCCCGCCAGAGCTGAAACCCCACTTCTTCCTGCAGCTGAACCCCTGGAGCCGCCGGAGTCGAGTATGCCTGTGCTGCCGCTGCTGGCCGCAGGTGCCGTTTTCTTGCTGGTCATTCTCGTCTTGGGTGTCATGGTGGCCCGGCGCAAGCGTGAACACAGCACCCTGTGGTTCCCCGAGGGCTTCTCACTGCACAAGGACACGGCTGCAGGCCACAAGGGCCGACGGGAGCCCGTGGGCCAGGACGCGCTGGGCATGAAGTAAGGATCCTGTCCGCTGAGACTCACTGACTGACCTCTGACCCTGGCCTGACTCTAGCTTCAGATTCTACACTGGGCTCCACTGTTCGTCCCCCCTGAGCACTGACTCTGACCTGGTGGTCACCCTGTCCCAGCCCCCCCCTAATTCCACACGAATCCTAGCCCCTCAGATGCCCCCGTGCCACCCAGTGTGTATTCCCACATGACTGCTGACCTCATGATTTCCGTCTGCACCCCTGGGCCTGTTCTTCATGATTCCCAATCCCACCTCTGGCTCCAACCCACCCTGACCTTTCACCCCATCTCTAGCCCATGGCCCTCTATCTTGGCCTTGACCTCCATCTTTACCTTTGACTTCCTGACTTTCCCCTAAGATGCCCTACCCCACCCTGACCTGACTTCACCCAGACTTCTGGATTTGTCCCTCACTTCTGACCTCATGACCACTGACCCTTCACCATCATGGCTGCATCTCCCACCTAGTATGAGGTCATCCCCAATAACCACACTGTTTCCCCATGGCCCCTCACTTGGCCTAGAACCCACTGCTCTGATCCCTGACCCCATCCTTCCCTCTGATTCCACCTTAGGACCCACCATCCCCCATCATAACCCATGACCCCACAACGATCCCTTCCCCCAATTCCGCCTGTCACTGTTATATTCTCTCATTGTGAGCCCACCCCACATCCTGTCACTGGACCCTGTCTCAACCCTGTCCTGTATGCTTATTGACCAATTCAAGATGCCTTGAGCTCGTCTCTCTGACCGTTCCCCTGACTCTATCCACAAGTCCCTCTCCCAGGTGGCAGGCTGCCAGTGTCCCCTCATATTTACCCTTTTCACTGTCCCCACAGGAACATGGCCAAGAGTGAGAGTCTGATGGGGGAGGTGGCAACAGACTGGATGGACACCGAGTGCCCGGAGGCCAAGAGACTGAAGGTGCTACCCGCCTACAGGGTCCTGGGTGGGGCAGATGGTCAGTGGGAGAGCCCAGGGGAGGTTCTGCTTTCCTACCACCTACCCCTCAGGCTCAAGAGAAAGGTTGCAGCTTCCTGGTGTTGCTCTGTGGCCTCAGGGAGAAAAGGAGATGTATCCTTGGGTGCAAATAGTGAAGCCTTTGACGTTTAGCCGAAAGGCTGGTGGTTCGAGTCCACCCAGAGGTACCTCAGAAGAAAGGCCTGGCTATCTGATTCTGGAAGACCACAGCCTTGGGAATTTCTACAGATTGGTTCTACTCTGTAGCCATGGCGTCGCTGAGTTAGAATCTACTTGAAGGCAACTAACAAGAACAGCAGTGGGTCGAAGGTCCTTGCCCCCTCCCCAGCTAGGACCCTGGTCCCAGACCAGCCTGGGGTCTTCCCCGGAGGAGATCTTTGGTCCAAACAGATTATTTTCTGTGCTGAATCGGAATGTTATCCAGTGTGCCCAGCCCCAAAGTGCACCAGGGAGTTCTGAGGTCATCGACGCTGTTACCTGGGCACCTGCTGGACTTGGTGAATGAAACAAAGACAGAGGGTGTTCGTGGGTTTTCAGGGGCGCTGTGTACCTTTCTGGTGGCACAAGGTCCGCGGTTCAAACCCACCAGCTGTTCTGTGGGAGGAAGATAAAGCTTCGGCTTCTGTAAAGTTTCATAGCCTCGGAAACTGAAGCAAGTAGTTCTCTGTCCTAGAGAGTTGATGTGAGTCGGAATGGACTCACAGCAGTGGGGTTCTTTGTGTGTGTTTGAGTGAGAGAAACCCTGGGCGGGGGCCACTCCCACACTGGTGTCTGTGCCCACCTCCAGAGGGTGAGGTCTGAAGACCCTGGCTCCTTGTACCTCTAGGTAGAGGAGCCCAGTGTGGGGGCCGAGGATGCTGTGGACTGCCGTCAGTGGACTCAGCACCACTTGGTGGCTGCGGACATTCGTGTGGCGCCTGCCATGGCGCTGACACCACCACAGGGCGATGTGGATTCCGACAGCATGGACGTCAATGTGCGCGGTCCAGGTCAGTGATGGCGCCCCTGCCCCTCCTTCTCACGAGAGGCTGTTTCTGGAGCTGCGTTCTGGGGAGAACTGGGCTGTATTCAGGCGTCTGTGTATGTGTGTGCAAATCAGGAATCTTGGTTGTAAGTCACAAAAACCCAACTCACATTAGCTTAAGTTAAAATTAAAAAAAAAAAAGAAAAAGGATTTGCAGGTTTAAGAGTTGAAAGTGCCAGGTGCATTTGGATCTAAAACTCAGTCTTTCTTCTCCCACCTCTAAGGGCTCAGTTTCCGGCCAGCTGTGGTGGCTCCAACTCCAGCTAACTTTTTCCTGGGGGCAGCAAGATGGCCACTGGGTGAATCAACCCTCTTCTTGCAACTGCTCAATCAGAAGTCCTAGGATGAGTTCTGATTGGTCAGATTAGGGTCACATGTCCATCCCTGAGCCAATCAGTGTGGCCAGGGGGCTAGACTATGCAAATCTATAGGGTGGCTTGCCTCTCCCTGTGCTGAGGAGAGGGGTTTAGTTCTATCCGGGCCTCTACCCATGGATGAAGAATGGGATGCAAATGGTTCCCTAAGGAGACCAGAGCAATATAATGTAAATATGTGTCGAGTGTAACTGACCATACTGCCCAGATCCTCTTGGGTCTGTCACATTTTTGGGTACTCCTATCCCGGCTTTGTTCTGCCTTTTCTCCCTGTGGTTGTCTTTGGAAGTCCTTCAGGCTCCAGGAACCTGCAGTGCCTGGGAAGTTATGTCCCCAGAGGCAGTGTTTACCCATGGCGTTGGTACAGTTCACTCTCCAGAGAACCCCCATGGGATGGGGCTGAAGTAGGTTCCTCGAAGTTAGCCTGAGGTTGCACACTTGCTGGGTTTCCCCTGCTTTAGTCCTGGATGTCCTACTTCCAAATCACATGCTCAGGAATCCTTATCCTGGGTAAGCTTGGGGCACCTGACACAGATGTGTGCATATGGGAGGCCCTGCCACTCCCATTTTCCCCTCGTGTGGAGCCTGTGATACTCCCTGGAGAGACCTTGGTGCCCACCACGCTCAGGGGTTACTTCTGATTCCCATAGATGGCTTCACCCCGCTAATGCTGGCCTCCTTCTGTGGGGGAGTCCTGGAGCCCATGCCAGCTGAGGAGGATGAGGCCGATGACACGTCAGCCAGCATCATTTCAGACCTGATCTGCCAGGGCGCCCAACTCGGGGCACAGACTGATCGCACTGGCGAGACAGCCCTGCACCTGGCTGCTCGCTATGCCCGGGCTGACGCGGCCAAGCGGCTGTTGGATGCAGGGGCAGATACTAACACCCAGGACCACTCAGGCCGTACCCCTCTGCACACAGCTGTCACCGCCGATGCTCAAGGTGTCTTCCAGGTGAGACTGAGTACTGGGTCAGCCTTTCATTAACTGAGTTACTCTTAATGAGCTCATTCTCATTTATAAAATGGGATATACGGAATACCATGTTTGGCTGTTTCTTTGATTCCAGGGCAGGTGGAAGTCGGCAGTGCTTGGGGCTTGGGAGTCCTCCTGACTCTGTTTCTACCCTGTCTGCCCCTGCTGCATTGTTCTCCTCTCTCCACCCACCCAGATTCTCATCCGGAACCGATCCACAGACCTGGATGCCCGCATGGCTGACGGCTCGACGGCACTAATCC
The DNA here is from genome assembly GCF_000296735.1 of Chrysochloris asiatica. NCBI lineage: Eukaryota > Metazoa > Chordata > Mammalia > Afrosoricida > Chrysochloridae > Chrysochloris > Chrysochloris asiatica. The sequence continues at coordinate 370,202 of NW_006408935.1, read as the reverse complement.
TGGCAGCCCGCCTGGCAGTGGAGGGCATGGTGGAAGAGCTCATTGCCAGCCACGCGGACGTGAATGCTGTGGATGAGCTTGGTAGGCAGGCAGAGAAAGTAGTGCTGTTGGGGCTCCGAGGGGTACTACCTGGTCCCAGCTCTTGTGTTTGTGTGAATTCACACCCACGTGTAGACTTGAACATTGAAGTTCATGCACACCTAACCATGCTGCAATGTGGACGTGCCACTGCATGCCCGTACAATACCACTGTGGTTTAGAAAATGTTGCCCTTCCCCAAGGCACTTTCCATCTGCCTTGCCAGAACCTACTGTATCGCCCTCTGCTGGACAACCATGGTAATGCATGTGCAGATTTGCCCAATTTACAGTGGTTACGTTCCGAACTGCGTTCGAAACTACCAGCTGTTCTTCAGGAAAAAGATGAGGCTTTCTGCTCCCGTAAAGATTTACAGCCTCGGAAACCCTGTACAGGGTCGCTATGAGTCAGAACCGACTCTGTGGCACAGAGCCACCACCAACCACAGTCCCTGGATGGTGCAAGCAGTTAAGGCTCAGCTTCTAACTGAAAGATTGGCGATTTGAGTCCAGCCAAAGGGGCCTTAGAAGATTGATTTCTGAACATTTAGCCTTTGAAAACCCTATGGAGCATCACAGTTCTCTCTGTCACCATGAGCTTACTATGAGTCAGAATTGACTAGGCAGTGTTTTGTTCTGTGGTGTGTGGGGCGGCTGTGAGTCGGGGCCTGACTCAGCACACTGCGAAGGCACCTCTGTGGAGGCCTCGCGTTTGCACCTGTGCAGATTCCCAGCAATGTGGCTGACACTTGGGGCCGGAGCATTCTTTGTGGTGGGAGTTGTTGTCCTGGGCACTGTAGGGTGTTGAACAGCATCTCTGATCTCAACCCACTCAGTGCCAGCAGGATCCTTCCTCAGCTGTGATGGCCAAAACTGTCTCCAGACATGCACAGTGCCTTGCTAGGGGGTAAAATCCCCCCCCCCCCCCCCCCCTCCGTTGAGAACCCTGGCTGTAGATGGGCACTGTACTGAGCCCTCCTGCACTGATGGATGTGTTCTGTGTCTGTCATCTATGGGCTAGCCACTAGCCACACACAGAGAGACTCCTGGAAATGCGTCTGGGTGACAGAGAACTAAATGTGCATTTATTTGCATTTTAATTTGAACTGAAAGAACCCCCTGTGAATAGTTGTGGTAGGTACACCCAAGTGAAGCACACTCAGTGACCCAGTGCTCCTCAGTAGTGACAACCATGTGCAGGTAAGCACATGCACACATGCACACACAGCTCCCTGTGTACTGGGAGTTGGCGACACACACACACACATGTACAGAGAGTGCCTGCCCATACACGTGTTTGATGACTTCGTGACCATCCTGCTCCAGGCCACGTTCTGGGCACTTTCTGCTTTATGCTGTGGGGACAGAAACATGAGCTGGGTCCAGACTCTGTCTTCTCCCCTCTCCCTCCAGGGAAGTCAGCCTTGCACTGGGCTGCTGCTGTCAACAATGTGGAGGCCACCTTGGTCCTGCTCAAAAACGGAGCCAACAAGGATATGCAGGACAGCAAGGTGAGCCTGGGTTTTAGCCTACCTGGGGGCTGCGGTAGGGACATTGACCTTGCCTGAGGCCACCTTTCAGGGTGGGATTTGGGCCAAGAAGCCATGACTAGGGAGCAGAGGAGGAAGTCTATGGCCACTGCTGTGTGATGTTGGGCAAGTTCACTAACTTCTCTGAACATTAGTTTCCTTACCTGTGAAGTGGAAGGGAAAAGCAACAGTATGGCCTCTCCCGAGAACTTGGTGAGCTCTAAAGTGTCTGTAAAGTGCTTTTAGTGGGTCCTCAATAAAAAATCCTGACAAGGTCTCTGGGTCGGGGCAAATGGTTGGCACTCAACTACTGACCTAAAGGTTGGCAGTTTGAACCCTCTCAGCAGCATCACAGAAGAAAGGTCTGGTGATTGGCTTCTGTAAAGATGATCACTATGGGGTAGCTCTGCTCTAACACATGGTGTTGCCATGAGGTAGAACTGACAGAATGGCAGTAAGTTGGGTTTGTTTTTTGTTTGGACCTAGTGCCTCACTTGCCTCACCCTGGCTTTGGCCCCGAGGCTCCATAGATGTGCCATCAAAGAATGAATTTGCTCAGGTTCTTCCAGCAGGGTCAGGAGTTGAAACGGGGTCTGTGAAGCTTCAGCAGATTTGGCTGGGGGTAGCCAGGAATTTTAACGTGGCTTTCATGACCCTGATGCCTGTGGGTTCTGGCCCCCAGGAGGAGACGCCCCTGTTCCTGGCAGCGCGTGAGGGCAGCTTTGAGGCTGCCAAGCTGCTGCTGGACCACTTTGCCAACCGAGAGATCACCGACCACCTGGACCGGCTACCGCGGGACGTGGCCCAGGAACGGCTGCACCAGGACATCGTGCGGCTGCTGGACCAACCTAGCGGGCCCCGCAGCCCTCCAGGCCCCCACGGCCTGGGGCCCCTGCTCTGCCCACCCGGGGCCTTCCTCCCGGGCCTCAAAGCAGCGCCGTCAGGGGGCAAGAAGAATCGGAGACCCCCTGGGAAGGCGGGGCTCGGGCCGCAGGGGGCCCGGGGACGGGGCAAGAAGTTGACGCTGGCCTGTCCAGGGCCATTGGCAGACAGCTCCGTCACCCTTTCACCCGTGGACTCGCTGGACTCCCCCCGGCCCTTTGGGGGGCCCCCTGCCTCTCCTGGTGGCTTCTCCCTTGAGGGGCCCTACGCAGCCGCCACGGCCACAGCAGTTTCTCTGGCGCAGCTTGGGGGTGCCGGGCGCATGGGTCTGGGGCGCCAGCCACCAGGCGGCTGCGTGCTGAGCCTGGGTCTGCTGAATCCGGTGGCGGTGCCTCTTGACTGGGCCCGCCTGCCCCCACCAGCCCCACCGGGCCCCTCGTTCCTGTTGCCCCTGGCCCCAGGTCCACAGCTGCTGAACCCCGGGACCCCTGTCTCCCCCCAGGAGCGGCCCCCACCTTACCTCGCCACCCCAGGACATGGTGAGGAATATGTGGCAGCTGGGCCCCATAGCAGCCCCCGCAAGGCCCACTTCCTGCGTGTTCCTAGTGAGCACCCTTACCTGACCCCCTCCCCTGAGTCCCCGGAGCACTGGGCCAGTCCGTCCCCACCTTCCCTCTCAGACTGGTCTGACTCTACACCTAGCCCGGCTACAGCTGCTGGAACACTGCCTGCCCAGACCCTCCCCCTGCCAGTTCCTGGCTCCCTCACTCAGACCCCGACCCAGCTGGGGCCCCATCCTGAGGTCCCTCCCAAGAGGCAGGTGTTGGCCTGAGAGCCTCGTTAGTGCCTGGATCTCGGGGAGTTGATTTCACCTCACCCTGACCTCTCTTCTCTTTAGCCTTGTTCAGTCCCTTGCACCCTGCCTTGCTGGTGGCCGAGGCAGACCATCAGCCCAGGGCCTCAGTCTTCCTTTATTTATAATGGGTGGCACTGACTGCCCCACCCTCCCAGTCTTGGGGTGAGTCTGGGACCTCCTTTTTGTCTCTTACTTTCTCTTTCCTTCTTCCCTCCTCCGGCTTCACACTCTTACATGAGTGGATTTTTCTTTTTTTTTTTTTACATTTTGTATAGAAAACAAATTCATTTAAACAAACTTATTATTATAATTATTTTTTACAATATATATATATGGAGATGCTCCCCCTCCCTGTGAACCCCCGGTGCCCCTGTGGGGCTGAGTCTGTGGGCCCGTTTGGCCAAGCTGGATTCTGTGTACGCAGTGCACAGGCAAACTGGGACCCTGTGTACCAAGTACACGGCCCTGGTGTGTACCAAGTAGGCACCCTTGGGCGTGCCCTCTGGAGCCAGGGGTCGGGTGAGTCTTGGGAGCCTCCTCCCCCACCCCTCTCCCTTACTTCACTGCATTCCAGATAGGATTTATTCTAACTTGCTGGGGGAAGGGCCCTTCTGGCCTGAAGAGCCCACTCCCAGGTCCCTCTTCCTCAGAACCCTGCTGTCCCTGGGACCACCTCCCATTGGGAACTGGGGAGAAGCTGGTGAGAACTTGGGGTTCAGGGGAGAAGCCTGTAGTCCACTTTGCTTCCCTGTAAATATGGGACTGCAGGGAGGGAAGGAGCTGCTTGCGGGGAGACCCCTCTCCCTGATGCTCCCCTGGCCCAGCCCCACGGCAGAATAGAGGTATTTTTAGGCTATTTTTGTAATATGGTTTCTGGTCACAACCCTTGAGTAGTTGAATACCAGTCCCTGCATTGTACAGCCCCTCACTGCCTAATAAAGGAATAGTTAACACTCAGTGTCACTGTTCTGTGTCTAGGTAACCTGGGGCATGGTGGTGGTGGGCCTTTTTCTGTCTACCCCCACCCCTAGAGATCAACTGAACTCCCATTTTGGTGTAAAACCCATTGGACTTGACTACTCACAAGTGTTCTCTTCTGGCAGAGAATGACACTGATTGGATCGTAGGTGAACCAATCAGATTCCATCATTTGCGAGCTTTCTTTAGTTGATGCTGAAGGTGGTACCCATTGGTGGAGCTTTTAAGGTCACAGGTAGATTAAGAAATGTGGATGGTCCTTTTAGGGCCTTTACTAGTGTGAATAAACAGCCCGAGCATGGAACTAATATTAGAAAGTGTCAGATATGGGAGCTCTTAGGGCTTCAGATCATTAGACACTCATTCCTTCAACAACAATTGGTATTTGATCACCTTTTCCGTGTCTGATGCTGGTTTGGCATCACTCTCACCTGGAGATAATCCCATGCTCAGTGCAATCAATTCTCCTTAATCTGTGCTAGCATCCTTTACAGATTCCAGTCATAGTTTCCTAGGGTTCCCATGATAATGGTGGTAGTTATTAGCCGTGGAGTCGATTCCAATTCATAGCGACCCAGCATAGGGTTTCTGAGGCTGTAAATCTTTACAGGAGCAGAAAGCCTCATCTTTCTCCTGCAGAACCGCTGGTAGTTTTGAACTGTTGACCATGAGGTTAGCAGCTCGCCTTGTAATCACTACACTACTAGAGCTCTTTTAACAATATACCACAAAAATGAATTTATTAACGAAATCAGTTTTCTCAACTCTGTAAGTTCATGTCAGAATATAAACCATATTGATTCCTTCTGAGGGCTCATAGAGGAACTGTTCCACGCTGCTCTTCTGACTGCTGACGGTCCTTGGCATTCCTTTGCTGCTTATGGCTCCATCTTCATATGATGTCTATCCCTCTCTGAGTCTGCCTCATGTCTTTTTTTTTTTTTTTAATAGAACACCATTCAGAAGAAAGTAGGATTGTGAGAAATTCTCAACATGGGCCATCTTCAGGAATAAAGGGCACATGAGGTTGCTAGACCAGACATAGTTGTTAATTTACACCCAGCAGGATGAATTGGGGGAAGGGTGAAAGAACTCTGTTCTAGGACTAAGAACTTTAACTAAGAATACAGCCTTTTCAGACCATGGGCACCATTCGGGGTAGATTGTGGAACTGGAGGAGGGGCTTTTTCGAGACAGGAACAAAACTGCAGGCCGGCCATGTGGCGTGTCTGCCCGTGTCTACTGGGTTCGGTACCCACTTTTGCAAAATTGAATAAAGAAAACCTCACTCTTGCTAAAATGAATATGGATTAGATTATTTGAGCGTTTGTCGGTATTGATGTTTCTCACAGGATTAGCACCCATCCTACTATAGTATGACTTTGTTGAACTTAGATGACAACACCCCCAAAGAAATCCCTATTTTCCCAAATATAGTCACATTCATAGGCACAAGGGTTAGCATTTCAACATACATTTTTGAGGGACAATTTAATCAATACCAGGTTGGGTTTTGTTTCTTACAACCCATTAGGTAAGACCCTCTAGGAAAGGTGGTTGTTGTTGGTGGTTATGTGCCGTGGAGTCGGTTTTGACTCAGAGCGACCCTGTACAGGGTTTCCAAGGCTGTAAATCTTTCTCCCGTGGAACAGCTGGTAGTTTCGAACTGCTGTCCCTGAGGTCCGCAGCCTGATTCGTAACCACTACACTACCAGAAGGAGGTGGGATTTAATATCCATTGATTTACCATATGAGTTGAAATGCTGTTGGTTGCAAGTGACGAAAGTCAACTCAATTGGCCTAAACAACAACAACAACAAAAGGAAATCATTAGCTCATAAAACTATAAAGGACCAGCTTCAGAAAAGAGTTGGTCTGCTGGCTCCAAAGAGGTCCAGAAGGACTAAGTTTTTCTTTGGGGTTCATTTCATTCTCAGTCCAATCTCTCTTCCCCACTACACTGTTCCAGCCCTCCGTTAACTAAATAAGAGCAGAGGTCATAGACATCATATCTCTATATGGTACTTCCTATGGAAAAGAGAAACTTCAAGCAACTTTGTAGACATCTTGGGGTTGATTTTCTATTGATTCCAATTGATTTGTGTTGCTAGTTGCCATTAAGTAGGTTCTGACTCATGTGTAACAAAATGAAAAGCTGCCTGGTCCTGGGCCATCTGCACAATTTGTGGCATGTTTGAGTTCACTGGGTCACCTACCCATCCCTTAATTCAGAGTTTCTCCACCTCAGCACGGTTGATATTTTGAATTAGATGTCCTGTGCATTGTGGGATGTTGAGCTGCATCCTTGACCTCCACCCACTAGGTGGCAGTAGTGCACATGTGCACACTCAGACACACACACACACACACACACACACATCACATCACACACACACACACACACACACACATTGTGACAACCAAAACTGTCTCCAGACATTGCCAACTTCTCCTGAGGGACAAATTGCACAGTAGAGTCCCAGGGCTATAACTATGTATGTATTATACAGCAGCAAGCCCATAACCACTATAATATATTCCCTGCTCTGGAAGTAGGGGTAGGGTAGATTTGGAGGCAACCAAGTTGGAATTAGATGCTGAAAAAGCAACTAACATATGTTCACTACACCTTTGGCTGTTTTTTGGAGATGGGGTAGTTCCTTCAGTTATTGCTTCAAGCTTATTTTATGTTCATTCTATCTTTCCTACACACATTTATTGTGCATTTATTGTATACCAAATCCTGGACAAGTTGTTGGGGGAAGGATGGTGAATTACATAGATCTAGTCTCAGTTCTTAAGGAATTCCAGCCTAATTAGGAGCCTTATAGGGGACATCTCCATGCTCCCTTAGAAGTGTTTAGTACATGCTGACAGTATCTGACACCTGCAATTCAACACTCAGGAAAAGCTTTCTCTTGTGTAAGCCAAGAACACGCCTTAACAAATCTATCTATTATCTCTCTCTCTGTCTGTGTTTGTGTCTGTCTAAGCTCTGGTAGTGTAGTGGTTTTGAATCGGGCTGCAAACCGCAAGGTCAGCAGTTCAAAACTACCAGCTGTTCCGCGGGAGAAAGACGAGGCATTCTGCTCCTGTAAAGATTTAAAGCCTCGGAAACCCTGTACAGGGTCGCTATGAGTCGGAATCGACTCCACGGCACGTAACAACAACAACAACATCATCTACCTCTATCATCTATTTATATCTATTATTTTCTTTTAGATGTATCTGTCTATATTTATATGGGAGCCCTGGTGTGGCGCTGTAGGATCAGTGCTGGACTGCTAACCACAAGGTTGACAGTTCAAACCCACTAGTGGCTCGTTTGAAACCCTATACAGGGCTGCTTTGAGTTGGAACTGACTCAACACAACAACAACATACTTATGCGAGAATGAGTCAAAAAGTATTGCTACAAAACCATAGAAACCTTTATTAAACAAAAATATCAAAATGTGAAGCTCTTGTTCCTCAATAGCTCCTCCATCTATGGCTACACACTTCTGAAGGCTAGTGCGCTGTGGGCTAGTGCGCTGCACTGTAAAGTTGGTTTGAATCGCAAGGTCGGTGATTCAAGCTCACCAGCTGCCCCTTGGAAACCCCATACAGGGTCGCTATGGATCAGAACCGACTCTATGACACACAACAACAGTAACAATACCTTCCATGGAGAATGTTGTACTTTTATATTTACACCATGTCAAAATGGCAGTTTTGGTATCCTTAAGGGATTCAACTAGTGTTCCTTTTAAATGTTTTTCTTTTTCATTTTTAGTTTTGAAAACAAAAAGATGCCAGAAGGAGCAAGATCAAATTCTTTAGTGCAACTTGCTTGGTCTTTCCCTCACCAGTGCAGATTTTGACTTCTTAAAACTTCTTCACATTAAGCCCCTCTGATCATCCTGTGTCCTTGGAGAAAATCTATCAAGATTATCCCTTTGGAATTAAAAAAGAAAAGGAAAAGTAACCAGCCTAGCTGTTGTGGACCGTGTAAGACTGGTCAGAGGTTCGAGGCCCTATAGGCCCGACTGTAACAAATGAGGCCACTGGCAGTTAATGGAAAATTGCTTTCATTTTAATATTATTACATGTATTAATTTAATACACGGAGCTCTTGGTAATCCACAGATAAATGTGATATTTTCCTAAAGCTAAGACTAAAGGTTGCAAGGTCAAGCCTTTCTCCAAAAGGATTAACTAAAAATATTTTAGCTACTTCTCGGTTCTTTGTTCTATAGACAAAGAACCCATCCTCCCTAATCCCTTTTCCAGGTGCAGCCCATTCACCTGGGCGTCTCCTGCAGAACTCTCACCTTCCCCTAACTGACCTCAGGGGCTATAGATATGTTAATTGGGCCTGAGAATCCAAGTTGCTGGCCTTGGATTCGAACCAGTGAAGTATGATGTAAAGTTACCTGAATGTCTGGAAAAGTACTGATGTTAGCTGTACCTTGCCTAAGTCCCTCCCAGCTTGGTGTGAAACTCCTCCCCTAAATAAAGCAGAGGCCTGGGCCTCCCCAGGTGTGCATTACTGGTTGGAAGGCATGGAGTAAAGATTGCAGGGCAGTGAGTTGCTGCCTACAGAGGCCATGATGCCTGTAGTCCCAAGCCTGCCCGCCAGTGATGCATCCACCCTGGCTTTGGGGTGCCTCATTGTCTCCCTTCTTCTGTTTGTCTGTGTATTCTTTCGCTATCCCTATCGCCGCTGGATCTCCCTTCCTCGTGAACCAAACACTCGTGAACAACACAACTATGTTGAGGTCAGACCTCGGCACCTAGCCATTGTTTTGATTGAACCTTTTTGTTTTGAAGATACCCAAATGAGACTAAAAGAACTTATCTGTACTGTGGTGGCTTGTGAGTTGCTGTGATTCTGGAAGCTATGCCAGGGGTATTTTAAATACCAGCAGGGTCACCCGTGGTGGACAGGTTTCAGCTGAACTTCCAGACGAAGACAGACTAGGAAGAAGGAGAGACGGACTACTTACAAATATTTAGTCACTGAAAATCTTATGAATAGCAATGGAACACTGATTGCAGAGAAATGTTCAAATACATTTTGTTTGAAACAAAACCATGCAATATCATTGATCTGCAATGCACTGAATTTATATGTTCTTAGTGTGAAGGACCATGTGGAGCAGAGCATAGACCAGACACTGTTTTAAGGATCAGGAGGTGTTTCTTACTCACAGAAAAAACAGGACAGGGATCCATGGAACAACAAACATCATTACCAGTCAAGGTTCCCTGATGTTAGGTTCCTGTCTAGTGTGAGAAGTTACAATTGCATCCAAGCATGACCCACTTTGCATCACGGGTGAGAAACCCCCCAAGCCCCTCTCCTCCATGGTTAATTTTAGCAAGCTATGATGATTTCGTGTCAAACAACATGTACAGAAGGAGACTAGGGGAAGAGGGTAAGCAAAGGAAAAGCCTTCCCTGCAGGCAAGAATGCTAATCACTGCTCTCTGCTCAGGGTGCGTGGTCTTGTTCTGAGTGACTATTCTAGACTTGGAGTCCTGGTGTGGTGCTGTGGGATAAAGCACAGGAGTGCAGGGCCGGTTTGAACTACAAAGTTGGCTGTTCAAACTCACCAGCCTCTCCTTGGAAACCCTATACAGGACCGCTATGAGTTGGAACTGACTCAACAGCACTTAACAGCAACAACAATTCTAGACTTTACTGGAACAATTCTTCCTCCTTTCCTCACTCTTTCAGAGCGCAGTCACCTCCAACTAAGGTACATACTTCATGTCCATCTGTAGCGAATATGCCCATTAGTAGTTATGGAGATGGTGGGGGGCAGTTACAGTAAAGTGCATCTTGGTACCCAACTTTATGGCTAACATTAATATATCTGTGTATCTATATATTCATGTATGTATTTTGTATCTATCGATTGTCTATCCATTTATCTACATATCTCTCAAGGAGCCATGGTGGTGCAGTGGTTAAGTGTTCATCTGCTGACTGAAAAAATGGTGGTTTGAACCCACCAGTTACTCTGCAGTCTGCTTCTGTAAAGAGTGTAGCCTTGGAAACCCTATGGGGCAGTTCTACTCTATCCTATAGGGTCGCTATGAATTGGAATAGATTTGAAGACAACAGGTTGCTTATCTATCTGTTTTCTATCTTATATCTATTCTCTCTCAATATCATCTGTCTTTCTATTATCTACCTATTAATTCACTTTTCTTTAGCTTTCTGAAGTAATATTAACTTGTAACAAAGTTTATATGTAGGATTTGATGAGTTTTGACAAATGCATACAGTTTTATAACCATTACAATGTTCTGAGTTTACAGGTTCTTAGTGTGAAGGACCATTTGGAGCAGAGTGTATACCAGGCACTGTTCTGCTGGAATTTCTTCATGTATATTTGTAGTGAATATGCCCTACACCCTCCTGACCAATAGTTTGGCCTTTCCTAGAATTTTCTATCAATGGATTCATACATTGTGTAAACTTTTGAGTTATTTCCAGCTTCCGGCAATTATGAACAGAGTTGCTACAAACATTACACATATAGGCTTTTATTTAGATATATGTTTTCATTTTTCAGGCTAACTACCTATTAATGAGACTGCTGGGTCATATATGACAAATACATATTTAACTTTAAAATAAACTGGAGAAAGCATTCAAACCTTGAGTTGCAATATTGAAGAACTCTATGGGCACATATTGGATGACACAGGAAGCATCAAAAGAAAATGGAAGGAATACAAAGGGTAACTGAGCCAAAAGGAATTAATTGGTTGATGTTCTACCATTCCAGGAGGTAGCGTATGATCAAGTATTGATGGTGTGGAAGGAAGAAGTCCAAGCTGCACTGAAGGTGTTGGTAGAAAACAAGGCTCCACAAATTGATGGAATCCTAGCTGAGAGGTTGTAGCAAATGACTGCAGCACTGGAAGTCTTCATGGTCTGGATCAAGACAATTGGAAGACAGTTACCGGCCATGCAACTGAGAGAGACCTATATTTGCCCATTCCAAAGATGGAGAGCCAATAGATTGTGAAAATTATCAAACGATATTATTAATATCACACAAAAGTAAAAGTTTGCAGGACATAATTTAAAAAACAACAACAACCAAACCAAACAAATAGTTTCAGTAGTGCATTCACTGAGAACTGGCTTCAGAAGAGGAAGTGGAAAAAGGGATACCATTGCTGATGTCCAATTGATTTTGGTTGAAAGCAGAGAACAACAGAGAGATGCTTGTTTGTGTTTTATTGACTATGGAAAAGCATCCAACTGTGTGGATCACAACAAACTTTGGATAAGATTACAAAGAGTGGGAATTCCAGAACACTTAACTGTGCTCATGCAGAACCTGTACATAGACCAAGGGGCAATACTCAAACAGAGCATGGCGGTACTGGGTGGTTTAAAATTAGGACGGGTATGTGTCAGGGTTGTATCCTTTCACCATACTTATTAAATCTATATGCTGAGTAGATAATCTGAGAAACAGGATTATATGAATAAGAATATGGCATTCTTAATAACTTGCAATATGCGGATGACACAACCCTGCTTGCTGAAAGTGAAGATAGCTCGAAGCATTTAGTGATAAGGATCAAAGAATACCGTCTTCAATGTGGATTACAACTCAACATAAAGAAAACAAAATCCCCACAACTAACCCATGAGTAACATCATGATAAACAGAGGAAAGACTGAAGTTGTCAAGGATTTAATTTTACTTGGATCCACAGTCAACTTCCATGGAAGCAGTAGTCAAGAAATCAAACGGTGTATTGCATTTAGCAAATCTAGAAAAAGACCTGTTTAAGAAAATGTTAAGAAAAAAATGGATCACTTTGAGTGTTAAGGTGTGTGTGGCCAAAGTCTTGGTATTTCCAATAGCCTCAAGGTGCATAATAAAACTGGACAGTAAACACGGAAAACTGAAGAAAAAGCCATGCATTTGCATTATGCTGTTGATAAAGCATGTTGACTATATCATGGACTGCAGAAAAACGAATAGCACTCTCGTAGAAAAAGTTCAGTCAGAATGTTCCTTAGAAGCAAGAATAGTATGCGTGTCCAACTCTGAGTCAGATCACATCCAGGTTATGATGAGGAGCTCAGATCACATAGTGATTTAATTAGGCAGTAGGGCTATGGATTGCATTGTGTCTCCCCAGAATGAGTGTCAGCTTGGGTACTTATGTACTGATATAAATGTGACAGCTATGGGATCACCCCCCCACCCCATGATGTGATCTGATGAGATAAACCAGTGGTAGTGGTGACGTGCCGTGGAGTTGGTTCTGACTCATAGTAACCCTGCATAGAGTTTCTGAGGCTGTAAATCTTTACAGAAGTAGAAAAACTCATCTTTCTCCCATGGAATGGCTGGTAGTTTCGAACTGCTGACTGTGAGGTTAGCAGCCTGACTCATAACCAGTACACTGCCTGAGTTCCTGATAAACCAGTAAGAGAGAGGATTAAGGGTGGGCTGCAATACTCTTAATCCCATCATGATCCTGATCCAATGTCAGAGAGTTTGCCAGAGGTGTGACCGGCAGCGTCTTTTATTTTATAAGAGATAAACTGTGACAGAAGTGGCTTCTTACTACCAAGAAATAGCCAGGAGTGGAATGTGTCCTTTGGACCTGGGATCTCTGAACTGTGAAGCTCCTATATCCAGGGAAAGATTGATGTCAAGACACATGGAGATCTCCACAGAATATTGGGCCTACAGATGCTGAAAGGAGACAAGGATCTTTTCCCAGAGCTGGCATCTGAGTTTGGACTTCCAGCTTCCGTAACTGTAAAAGAATACATTCTCTTTGTTAGAGCCATCTACTTGTGGTATTTCTGTTAGGGCAGCATTAGAGAACACAGACGGATGGTGAAGCTTAATCTCATGTACTTTGGACAAGTTCTCACAAGGAATTAGTCCCTGGAGGAGGACATCATGCTTGGTAGAGGGTCAGCAAAAAGCAGAAGGCCCTCAAAGAGATGGCTTGATACAGTGGCTATGAGAATAGGCCCAATGGTTGTGCGGATGGTGCAGGCCTGGGTAGTGTTTCATACACAGGGTTGTTATGAGTAGGAACTGACTTGACTGCACCCAACGACAGCAGTAACAACAATTCAGTCCATAAAAGATGGCATAGTTAATCCTTGCTGATTAATGCAAAAATATGGGAGGCAAGAGAGAATTAAAAATGAACTGTGCAAAGTGAATCCAGACCTTACAAATTTGGACATTTTTGTTGTACCAACTAATGAAAAGTACCTTAGAATTTTCTCCAAGGGCAAGGCTACATAATCTTTTGGTAAAGAGATTAAGCTTGTGGTTTATGAGTCTACTCAACCACTGCTGCAGAAATTCCGCTGGTTTAGACTTATAAAGACAGAGAGAGAGCGAGCAAGATAAAGTTGTCCACCTCTTGGAATTCCACAAGAAGAATCAGACCATGGAGCTGCTTGGATTCAAACCTGCTGTCCTCCAAGAAAAGAAAAGGACCATCCTGGGAACAGCTCAGAGATTGTCTAAAGGAGGATGGGGTTGAGGGAGAAAATGGGGCTGCTACATCCTTGATTTCAAAGGATGGAACCATGGCATCTTGGATTTAAAAATGTTCAATCTTCACCACCTTGGTTTTGGAAGATGAGGCTGCTGTTCTGATGTGCCAAAAGAACGGGGCACCTGCTCAACGTTGAGGGGGTGGGGCTACCATGAGCCTCATATAGCATAATGAAGCTTTCACCCCAAACAGGCATGGGGTTGGTTTCATTGTCAGCGAGTGGGCCTGGACAATGGGGTTGCTTAGGGTTGAGGGACTGGGATCACCACTCAAGTGGACTAGAAGAATGGGGTTATCCAAAACCAAGGAGGCAGAGTTTTGTCTCATTGGACCTAGAAGCTGAAGCTCAGGGCCAAACAGCCACCCAAAATTCAGAGGATGGCTAACATCCAGAGTCTGGAGTACAGGGCTAGTGCCCACATGATATCAGATCACGTGAGTCTTGAGAAGTAATAACATTTGCTTTGCTGGGCTTTGTTGATACCCATGATTTCTCCTGTTTGTAGTGGAAAGTTCTATTTGTGACATCATTATACTTTGGAAGCAGAAAACTTGTATCTAGTTTTTATAGATCAATGTGTGGAGAGGAATTTTGCCCATGGAATATGCAATGATCTCACCCATCTTTGATTAAGATGATTCAGAAGATGAGATTTTGGACCTGAAGTTTGTTTAAGACTTGGAATGATGTGATAGGGTAAATGTGTTTACATATGGGAAGGATATGAATTTGGGAGCCAAAGGATAGAATGCTGTGGATTGAATTGTGTTCCCCCTGCCCCCCCAAAAAAGTACTGCAGGTCTGAACCCTATACCTGTGGATGCAATCCTATTTGGAAATATAATTTTCTGTTATGTTAATGAGCCTATATTAGTGAGGGGGGGGGTGATAGAAATAGCTTAGACTTAGAGACAAACAAGTACACTTGGAGAAAGATAGGCGCCACATGGAGATCACCAAGGGACCAAGAAATGCTGGGCTACAAAAGCTGAGATGAGGTTTTCCTCCCAGAGCTGAGAGAGCATCTTCCCTTAGAGCTCAGACTCCAAGCCTTCTAGACTGTGAGAAAATAAGTTTCTGTTCACTAAAGCCACCCACTTGAGATGCTTTTGTTACAGTTGTTATTGTTGTTAAGCTCTGTGGAGTTGATTCTTATACATAGCAACTCTGTATAGGGTTTCCAAGGAGTGACTGGTATGTTGTCTTATTTTTGCACTGTTCATTTCTAACTCTAGCTCTTTTCGGCTACATTTTACTATAGTCAGCAAGAACAAACCATACCATACTTTAAAGATTTTCCTTAGAAATCTCCTTAGTCAAATGTCTGAGTTTATCACTTACAAGTTCTACTTACTACAAAACATTCATGTGCAATTCCGACAAGTTCTTTGCCATTTTATAATGAAGATCACCTTTTCTCTAATGTCCAATTATATGTTTGTCATTTCCTTTTAAATCCTCACCAGAAACACATTTAACATTTACATTTCTAGAAACATTCTGTTCCTGACAATAGACGCTTTCTCTACAGGATTCTTCCTTTTTTCCTGAGCTCTCATCAGACAGTCCTTTAGTAGTCACAATTTTATCATTAGTCTCTTTAAGGCAATCTAGACTCTTACTACCAAGCACATAAATACTTCTCCAATTTCTGCTCATGACCCAATTCCAATAGCACTTCAACATTTTAGGTATTAGAGCAACACCTCCACTGTCTGGTACCAAATTCTGTCTTTGTTATCTGGAGCTGCCACAACAACAAAATATGACAATTGACTTTAAAGAATAGAAATACATTTTCTAATAAATTCATGGCATGACAAATTCAAAGAGATCCTTCTTTGTGTATTTCAGTTTCTTTGTCTATTTCAGTTTCTAGTGACTAGCAATCCTTGGAGTTCCTGGACTTGTAGAAGCATTTGTCATGTGTGTCTGTCTTCATATGATATCTTCCCACTCTGTATCTGCATCTATTTTGCTCTATTTATAACCCTAAAGTCCACCACTCATATGTCAGTTTGTCATACTGTGGTGGCTTGTAAGTTGCTGTGATCCTGAAAGCTATGTCACTGGTATTTTAAATACCAGCAGGGTCACCCATGGTGG
>NW_006408935.1:350137-351522 GCF_000296735.1 Chrysochloris asiatica | reverse complement strand
CAATAAAAGAAAACCTCTACTTCCAAACAGGGTCATGTTTATAGGTACAGGGTTTAGGATTCCAACACCTTTTTTTTTTTAAGTTTTTATTGTGAGGTTTACATGGGAGAACATCAGCCCTACACTCATCCTATCGCATTTTGTTTCATTGCAATGATTACCATCCCCTCCATGCATCATCAAACAACCAAAGGGTACACCATACAGCCTGTCCCTGGCTGTCAGCACACTGCCCCTCTCCATCCCTGAGTCCAGTGTCCTCAGCTGCTCCATCTGTCCACGTCATCTTCTCTGTCTCCATCCCTGGTGTCACTGGCTCTCTGGGTAGGGTCCTGCTCTCCATTCTTCTCACTTGATGGTCACAGTGACCTCCGCTCCTGGGCTGCAAAATCAATCACTCTCCTCCTTTTGTTAAAAAACATCTATCTCTGTATTTCCTACCCTCACAGTCAGAGCTGATGGCAATTATTCACTATTGTACCACAAAAGTCTTATCACCATTTCCTTTCGCCAGCCTGATCCCAACAGATTGGAAATCATTCAGTGGTGTGTCTACCTTCCCCTGCCCCGTCTGGAACTAGGCTCCCTCTTGAAAGCTTGTAAGCCAGTCACTTCTTGCCTTTGTAGGCCACCCCCCATTTTGGGTAGCCAATATCTAAGTTGCCCATCCCTGTCAACCCTGTATACCGAGGATGTGGGTGTGGTCCTCACTGTAAAGATTTGTTCCCTTTTTTAAGCTGCTACATCCAACACATTTTGAGGGGTCACAACAGACTGGATAACCTTAATTAACCCATCTTCAAGTTCACTAATTCTTTCTTCTGGTTCAGATCTGTTGTTGCATCTCATCAATGAACTTTTCATTTTAGTTATTATATTGTACTCCAGTATTTCTAATTTTTAAAAATAGATCATCTCTATTGATATTCTTTCACTGGTGAGACATTGTTCTCATTGTTGTTAGGTGCCATCCCATTGGTTCCGACTCTTAGCAACCCTATGCACAACAGAATAAAACACTGCCTGGTATTTTGCCATCCTCACAATTGTTGTTTTGTTTCAGTGCCTTGATGCTATTGTTGTGTCAATCTATCTCATTGGAGATCTTCCTGTTTTTCACTGACCTTCTACTTTACTTTTTTTTTTTTTTATGACGTGTTTAATACAGAACAGTCTGATCTCTTAGTCTATCTCAATAATTTTTATTTTCTCTAATAACATCACCTTTATAAACGCTTTCGATTGTGTGGATCATGACAAGCTATGGACAACATTGCGAAATATGAGTATTCTTTTTTATTTATTTATTTTATAGTGTTTTATTGAGAATTGTATGATAGCTTACATGGCAGAACATTAGTTTTACATTCATTCTATCTTACATC
>NW_006408935.1:347224-348752 GCF_000296735.1 Chrysochloris asiatica | reverse complement strand
TACTTTTCTCCAATACCATAATTTAAATGCATTGATTCTTCTATAGTCTTCCTTATTTGTTTTCCAACTTTTAAAACATGCATATGAGGCTATTGGAAACACTATGTTATGGCTTGGGTCAAGCATATGTCTTAGTTCTTAAAGTGACATCTTTGCCCTTTAACACTTGAAAGAGGTCTTTTGCAACAGATTTGCCTCATGCAATATGTCACTTGATTTCTTGACTGTTGCTTCCGTGAGTGTTGATTGTGGATCCAAGAAAGATGAAGTCTTTGAGAATTTCAATCTTTTCTCTATTTGTCATGATGTTATTTATTGGTCCAATTATGAGGAGTTTCATTTTCTTTACATTGAGGTGCAATCCATACTGAAGGCTGTATTCATCAGTCTTTGGTATTCATCAGTAAGTATTTCAAGTCCTCTTCCCTGTCAGCAAGAAAGGTTGTGTCATCTGCATTTCAGAGGTTATTAATGAGTCTTCCTCCAATCTTGATGCCATCTTCTTCATGTAATCCAACTTCTCAGATTATTTGCTCAGCATATAAATTGAGTAAGTATGGTGAAAGGCTACAACCCTGGCCCACACCTCTCCTAATTTTAAATCATTCAATATTCCCTTGTCCTGTTTGAATGATTGCATCTTGGTCTACATACAGATTTCACATGAGCACAGTTAAATGTTCTGGAATACCCATTCTTTGCAATGTTATCCATAGTTTGTTGTGTTCGACACAGTCAAATGCCTTTGCATAGTCAATAAAGCACAAGTAAACATCTTTTGGATACTTTCTCCTTTCAGCCAAGATCTATCTGATGTCAGCAATGATATTCCTCATTCCATGTGCTCTTCTGAATCTGACTTGAATTTCTGGCAGCTCCCTGTTGATGCAACCACTTTTGAGTTGTCTTAAGCAAAATTTTGCTTGCATGAGATATTACTGATATTATTCAATGATTTCTGCACTTCATTGGGTCACCTTTCTTTGGAATGGGCACAAATATGGATCTTTTCCAATCTGTTGGCTAAGTAGTTGTTTTTCAAATTTCTTGGCATAGATGAGTGAGCACCTCCAGTTCTGCATCAGTTTGCTGAAACACTTCAATTTGTGTTCCACAAATTCCTGGAACCTTGATTTTGCAAATGTCTTTGCTTCGGTTCTTCATTATATGGTACCTCTTGAAATGATTGAACATCAGACAATTCTTGGTATAGTGACTGTGCATTCCTTCCATCTTCTTTTGATGCTTCCTGCGTCATTCAATATTTTGTCCTTGTTAAGTGCTGTCGAATCTGTTCTGACTTATAGTGAGACCCTGTATAGTGTTTCTGAGGAGGAGCTGCTGGGTTTGAACCGCTGACCTTGTAGTTCATAGTCCATTGCTGGTCCTACAGTGCCACACTGGGAGTCTATATTGCCCTTGTTGTTAGGTGCCGTCGAGTCAGTTCTGACTTATAGGGTTTCCAAGGAGTGAGCAGCTGGTGAGCTTGAGCTGCCTACCTTGCAGTTCAAACTGATCTTGCAGTCCA
>NW_006408935.1:340849-346093 GCF_000296735.1 Chrysochloris asiatica | reverse complement strand
CTTTTGCAAGAATAGATATCCTTGATTCCAACCCACAACTTTTCTGATCTTCAGTCATTAGTGTCTAATGCATCAAATCTGTTTTTTGGATAGTCTCTAAATTCAGGTGGGATATACTCAAAGGTTATACATTGATCTTAATTTTCTTTAGCTGGCACATAAATGTGCAAATAAACAGTTGGTGGTCTGTTCCACAGTTGGTTTCTGGCCTTGTTTTGGCTGATGTTATTGAACTTTTCCATCATCTCTTTCTACAGATATAGTCAATTTGACTCCCATCTGGTGAGGTCAATGTGTATAGTCTCTGTTTATATTGTTGAAAAAAGGTATTTTCAATGAATGTCATTGGTTTTGCAATTTCCAGCACTGTTTCTATCACTAAGGCCATAATGTTCAACTATCGATCCTTCCTTTCTATTTCCAACTCTTGTATTCCAATTACCAGTAATTATCAATACATTTTGACTGCATGTTTGATCAACTTCAGACTGAAGAAGTTGGTAGGATTCTTTGATTCCATTATCATTGGCTTTAGTGATTGGAGCATATGTGAATAATAGTAGTATTAACTTGTTTTCCTTGTAGGCATAGGGATATTATTCTATCACAGGCAGGATTGCACTTCAAGATAGATCTTGAAATGTTCTTTTTGACGATGAATGTGACACCATTCCTCTTCATTTTGTTGTTCCTGGCATAGTATACCATATTATTGTCAGATTCAAAATGGCAAATATTTATTTAGAAATAGTTTCCTTTAGCTATTTTAATATATCTATAAAGGCTGAATTAAAGACTTTGTCTACTAAGTCCATTTTAGTTCACTGATGCTTAAGAACCATAGGAGAAAGATGAGGCTTTCTGCTGCCTCAGAAACCCTATACAGGGTTTCTATAAGTTTAAATCTACTCAGCAGCATCTAACAACTACAACAATGTCTGGGATATCAACCTTTATGTGTTCCATCTCATTTTTGACAGCTTCTAATTTTCCTAGACTCATATGTCATAGATTCCACATTCTGATTACTGATGAATATTTGTACCTGTTACTGCTCATTTGAGTTGTCCCATCAGCAAATAAAGGTCCTGAGAGCTTTGCTCCATCTTCATCATGAAGGCCAACTCTACTTTGAGAAAGAAACTTTTCCACAGCTGTATTTTTAGAGCTTTCCAACCTAAGGGACACATCTTCTGGCACTATATTATAAAATGTTCTGTTGCTAGAAACTCCACTGAAACCTGTCCACCATGGATGAGCCTGTTGGCACTGAAAATACTGGAGGCATAGCTTCACTCAAGCCACCACAGAATGACAAACTGACAGGCAAGTGATGAATTGTTCTCATAGATTTATTTATTTATTTAGAAATAGTTTCCTTTAATTTTAGTATATTTACAAAGGCTGAATTAAAGACTTTGTTTACTAAGTCCAAAATATGACATCCCTAATGAACATGGCTTCCTCCTTCCTACACGCCCCATGCTAACTACTTTTTTCCTGCGTACAGTGCATCCTTTCTTTTTGTTGTTGAAAACTGGACATTTTAGATAATATATTGTGACAGCTCTGGTATTAGAGTCCTCTATCCACCAAGGTTTGTTGTAGTTGATGCTTATTGTAGTTGTCTTGTTTCTTAAGTGACATTTCTGAATTTGTTCTTTAAGGTTGGTGTGCTTCATCATGTATGATTTTTCACATCTTTACTCAGTTAACTTGTTGCTGTTAGGTGCCATTGAGTTGGTACCAATTCATAGCGACCCTATGCACAACAGAACGAAATACTGCCCGATTCTGGGCCAACCTCACAATCTTGGTTCATAGTGGTCAGCTAATGATTGTCAGAGATTTCCTTAAATGCTTGGAACTAAAAATATTTTAGCCATTACTGAAGGGCTCTGCATACTGGGATATAGCTTCAGTACTTAGGCCAATGAGAATTCTACCTTAGCATTTGCTTCATTGCTCTCTAGTAAAACAACAGTATGTTATTCCCCCTCCCCTCCACCCATGGTAATCACTAGTAATCTTTTGTTTCTATATATCTGTTTATTTCATATAAGTAAGATTATACAGTATTTGCCTTTGTGTCTGGCTTAGTTTGCTCAGCACAATGAGTTGAAAGTTCACTTATGTTGCAACATGCAACAGGACTTCATTTCTCCTTATGGCTGAGTCATATTCCATTGCAGGTATGCACACATTACGCTTAGTAATTTATCTGTTGATAGACACTGTTGTTTTGTTTTGGCTATTGTGAAGTGCTGCAATGAACTTTGGAGTACAAGTTTCTGTTTGCCTCCCTGTCTTCACTTCTTTTGGGTAGGCATCTAGGATTGAGATAGCTGCGTCATAGAGTAGATGTTCACTTTTTAAGGATGCCAAACTGCTTTCCACAGTTGTGGTTGTTGTTAAGTGCCTTCGAATTGGTTCCAACTCATAGTGACCTTGTATAGGGTTTCCAAGGAGCAGCTGCTGAGCTTAAACCACCAACCTTGAGGTTCAAACTGACTTTGCAGCCCAGCGCATTAACCCACAGAGCCACACCAGGACTCCTGTTTTCCATAGTAGTTGTAACATCTTACATTCCCATCAGCAATGGATAAGACTCGACTTTCTTTTCAACCTTGGCCAGTACTTGTTTCACTTTCTTTTTTTTTGGGTTGTTGTTCATTGTCATTTTAAAGGGGGTGAAGTTGTATTTCATTGGGCTTCTAATTCATCTCTCCCTAATGACTAATGAAAAGGAGCCCTGGTGGTGCTGTAGGATAAGCACTGGATTGCTAATTGCAAGGTTGGCAGTTCAAACCCACTAGTTGTTCTGTGTGAGAAAGAGGAGGCTTTCTGCTCCTGTAGAGATTTACAGCCTTGGAAATCTTATAGGGTCATTAAGAGTTGGTCTTGACTTGATGGTAGTGGTTGTGGTGGGAGAGTAGTGGCTAATGAAGGAGCGCTGGTGGCACAGTAGTTAAAGAGCTTGGCTGCTAAGCCCACTAGCTACTCCATGGTATAATGATGTGGCAATCTGCTCCCATAATGATTACTGTTGTTGTTAAGTACCGTTGAGTTGGTTCCAACTCATAGTGACCCTGTATAGGGTTTCTGGGGAACAGCTGGTGAGTTTGAACTGCCAGCCCTGCAATTTGAACCAACATTGCAGTTCAGTGCATTATCTTGCAGCACCACACCAGGACTCCCTTGGAAACCCTATGAGTTCTGCTCTGTCTTATAGGGTGACTATTAGTCAGAATGGGCTTAATGACAAATGGCATTGAATATCTTCTCATGGAGGGCCATTTGGATGTCCTCTTTTGTGAAATCTCTCTCTCTGTCTGTCTTGTTTTTTTTTGGTTGAGTTGTTTGTCTTTTCATTCATTGATTTTTGATGGGTTGGAGCTCAGAGGGGTCTAATCTGGAATATAGATTTGAGGATGGTCAGAATGGAGCTGCTGTTTAAAGCCATAAGACTCTGTATCAGCTTAGAGAGAGAGCAGCATTGAGGGTGGTGGAACCTTGAGAAACTCTAATATTAGATTTTGGGGACAGGAAGAGACTGAAGAGGAATGGTTAGAGATGAGGGATTGAGTCAGAAGAACTAGCTGTTGTCAGTGCCTCTTCATGCCCCTTGTTCCTACCACTTAGTGCACATGAGGCTAACTTTCAGCCCCAGCACTTGTATCTCTTTCCTTGAGGTCTTTCTATAGCCACCAAAACTTGCTCTATTCACATGTGTGAAGAGCAGTAAGGAAGTACTGCTTCCAAGGTTCCAGTTCATACCTATGCAGGCTTATTCCAAACAAAACGTATTTAAACATGTCTCTGTAATCAGTGGAGGGCTGCAGACAAGTTTTTTCAGTGTTACACTTGTCTTAGTCTTGTTAGGGTGCCTCCAAAAGAGATCTAATCAAAACAGTTGCTCTGAGGGGATCTGCTAGTCCAGTTAAATTCAAGACAGAGAGGTCAGCTCTGAAGGTTATGAAAACTGTTTTTTGGGATTCCCAAGGGGTAATCTCGATAGATTTTCTTGAAGGACACAGGACAATCATGGATGCTTAATATGATGAAGTTGTAAGAAAACAAAAAGCTGTATAAATGAGAAAAAGACCAGGAAAGTTGCACTTCAGCTTTCCTCTACTAACCCCCCTCTGGTTGTATATTGCCTGCCTTGGCACCCATGTTGACATGTATCTGGATTATACAAAGAAAACTACAAAACACTACTATCAGATACCAAAAGCTACTTACAAAAGTGGAAAAATATACCATGCTCATGGATAGGAAGAATTAACCATTGTGAAAGTGTCAACACTATCCAAAGCAATCTACAGATACAATGCAATCTCAATCCAAATTCTAACATTATTCTTTTAAGAGATGGAAAAAACAATCACTAATTTTATATGGAAAGTAAAAAGACCTTGGATAAGCAAAGTACTGTTTTAAAAGAAGAACAAAGTTGGAGTCCTCTCACCTGTGATCTCAAAATGTACTATACAACCACAGTGTCTGAACAGCCTGGTACTGGTACAATGAAAGATACATAGATCAGTAGAACAGATTTGAGAACCCAGAAGCAAGTCCATACACATACAGTCAGCTGGTTGTATAGTACATTTGTATAGTACAAAGGGCTAAAACACATTAAATGGGGAAGAGATAGTCTTTTCAACAAACGGTGCTGGCAAAACTAGAAATCCATTTACAAAAGAATGAAACAAGATGCATATCTCACACCATATGCAAAAACAAGCTCAATGTGGATTAATGACCTAAATGTAAAACCTAGAACTTTATAGATCTTTATAGATCATCAGTGAAAAACTAGGGACAAATTTAGGGGCTCTGGTACATGGCATAAATACAGTATCAAACATTACAAAAAACACCCAAACAATAGAAGACAAAATAGATGACACTTATGTGCATCAGTAGATTCCACCAAAAGAGTTAAAGGGAAGCCCCCCCCCAATTTTTTTTGCAATGACTTATCAAATGATGGACTAATACCTCAAATTTATAGAAAATTACTACACTCTACAAGAAAAAGACAAACAACCCAATTGAAAAGTGGACAAAGGACACAAAGACACTTTACTGAGGTAGAGATTCAGGCAGCCAACAAATCTGAAGAAATGTTCACGATCATTAGTCATTGTTGTTGTTAGGTGCCATTGAGTTGGTACTGACTCATAGTGATCCTGTGCATAACAGAACAAAACACTGCCGGATCCTGGGCCAACCTCA
>NW_006408935.1:320159-323585 GCF_000296735.1 Chrysochloris asiatica | reverse complement strand
ATGCGTTCCATTTCATTTTTGACAAATTCCAATTTTCCAAGATTCATACTCGTACATTCCATGTTCCAATTTTCAATGGATGCTTACAGCTGTTTCTCTTCATTTTGAGTTGTGCTCCATCAGAAAATGAAGGTCCCGCAGGCTTTACTCCTACGGTCAACACTACTTTTAGGAGGTAGCTCTTCCCCAGTTGCATTTTGAGTGTCTTCCATCCTAAACTGTCTTTGTCTGGAAGCTCATCTAAAACCTGTCCACCATGGGTGACCCTGCTGGTATTTAAAATACTGGTGGCATAGCTTTCATAGCAACTCACAAGCCACCAAAGTACGACAAACTGACAGATGGGTGGTGGATTTTAGACAATTAAAGATTGATAAATGATAGCTATAATCTACATAGCTAGTTCTTAATAAATAACAAGGAAATATTGTATTAGGAAGTTTCCTTGAAACAAAGTCCCATGTTCTAAATGAGTACAAATGACTCTAAAAGACATCCCAATATTTCTTTTGGAGAGTGGGTTAATAAAGTTGCACATTACATAATTTGCACATTACAAGACGACTCTCAGTCTGAGTTCCATGCCGTTGCACCATTGTTTTAATTGAAATGGTCTATCATCTCAGTTATTTTCCATTTAATTAAAAAATTTCCCCATTAGTCAGAGTACTATTATTGTTACTGTTGTTAAATGCCATTGAGTGGGTTCCAACTCATAGCGACCCTATAAGGAACTCCTGGTGGGTTTGAACCTTCGACCTTGCAACTAGTAGTCTAGTGCTTATCCTACAGCACCACATCAGGACCCCCTCAGTACTACTGTTATTGTTAAGTACCCTCAGTTGGTTCCAAATCGTGAGGACCCTGTATAGGGTTTCCAAGGAGCTATTAGTGGATTTGGACTGCCGATCTTGAGGTTAGCAGTCCAGTGCCTATCCTACAGCACTACACCCTTCCAGTACTGTTGCTGTTAAATGCTGTGGAGTCAATTCTGACTCCTAACGACTATGCAGATGTTTTCCGAGGAGAAGCCGGTGAGCTTGAATCGCCGACATTGCGCTTCCCCGACTTTTCAGTCCAGTGATTATCCTACAGCTCCACACTAGGACTCCCTGTTGTTGTTGTTAAGTGCTGTTGAGTTAGTTCCGACCCATAGCGACCCTGTATAGGGTTTCCGGGGAGCAGCTGGTGAGCTTGAACCGCCGACCTTGCAGTTCTAATGGCTTTGCATTCTGGTGCATTAACCATGGCGCCACACCAGGACTCCCTGTTGTTAGGTGCCATCGAGCCGGTACCGACTCATAGCGACCAAGGCCTGGTGTGGTGTGGTGGGCTAATGCGTCAGGCTGCAAAGTCATTTGAATCTCAAGGTTGGTGGTTCAAGCTCACCAGTTGCTCCCTGGAAACCCTATACAAGGATCACTATGGGTCAGAATCGACTTGACGGCACTTAACAACAGGATTCCCTAGGGACCCCAAAATACGATTTAATTTCTCTTAGTATTAAAAATAAAATGAGGTCACATTGGTCTTCACACCAATTTAGACATAAAGTAAAAATTTAAATTTTTTTAATGGAGCATATTGTTGTTGTTGTTAAGTGCCTTCAAGTCAGTTTCAACTCATAGTGACCCTGTATAGGGTTTCCAAGGAGCGGCTGGTGGATTTGAACCACAGATCTTATGCTTCTGTCCAGTGCATTGTCTGACAGTGCTACCACACCAGGACTACTAAGGAGCCTTCCTCCAACCCTGATGCTGTGTTCTTCTTCATGTAGATAAGCCTCTCACAATTATTTGCTTAGCATGCAGATTGAATAAGTATGGTGAAATGATACAACCTTGATGCACAAATTTCCTGATTTAAAACCCTGAAGCATTCACTTGTTCTTTTCAAATGATTGTCTCTTGGTCTATGGACAGATTTCCTCATGAGCACAATGAAATATTCTGTATTTCCCATTCTTTGCAATGTTACTCATAGTTTGTTATGATCCACACAGTCAAATGCCTTTGCATAGTCAATAAACCATGGAATTCTGGTGTGGTGCTATGGGTTAATGTGCTGGACTGCAAGGTCCGTTTGAACTACAAGGTTGGAAATGACTCGATAGCCCTTAACAACAACTCAACAAACATCTTTCTAGTATCTTCTGCTTTTCAGTCAAGATCCATCTGACATCAGTAACAATATCCCTGGTTCCACAGCCTCTTCTGCATCAAGTACGAATTTCTGGCAGTTCACTGTTGATGTATGGCTGTAACTGTTTTTGTATTTTCTTCAGCAAAATTTTGCTTGTGTGTGATATTAATGGTATTGTTTGATAATTCTCATATGTTATTGGGTCATCTTCTTTGGAATAGGCACAAATATGGATCTCTTCCAGTCAGTTGGCATAGACCAGTGGTCACATGCAGCATAATGGTTACGAATTGGGCTGCGAGCCACAAGTTCAAAACTACCAGCGGTTCCACGGGAGAGATATGAGGTGGTCTGTTCCCATAAAGATTTACAGTCTCAGAAACCCTGTGTAGGTTTGCTATCAGTCGGAACTGACTCCACGGCACATAACAACAACAACAATGGCAGTGGTCACTTGCAGCATTGCACTAGTTTGTTGAAACATCCCAATTGGTACTCTGTCAATTCCTGGAGCCTGGTTTTTCATCAGTGCCTTCAGTACTGCTTGGGCATCTTCCTTCACTGCCATTGGCTCTTGGTTATATAGATAAATGTCGACCAAATCTTTTTGATGCAGTGATACTCTGTATACCTTCCATCTTTTTCTGGTGCTTCCTGTATTGTTCAATATTTTGCTCTTAAGATCCTTTAATATTGCAATTTGAGGCTGGAATTTTTTTCTATCAGTTCTTTCAGCTTGTGAAAAGCTGAGCATGTTCTTCCCTTCTGGTTTTCTAATTCCAGGTCTTTGCAAATTTTATTATAATACTTTATCTCTGGAATGTGGAATGCAGAAATCATCAAACAATCTCTTTGATATCCCATGTGAGTAAAGTTTTACTAAATGTAACACAAAAATGGCTGCAAGCATACATTAAGAGAGAACTTCCAGAGGTTCAAGCCAGATTCAGAAGAGGCTGTGGAATGAGGGATATCATTGCTGATGTCCGATGGATCTTGACCAAAAGCAGAGAATATCAGAAAGATGTTTACCTGTGCTTTATTGACTATGCAAAGGCTTTCAATTGTGTGGATCATAACAAGCTATGGAAATATTGCAAAGTATGAGTATTCCAGAACACTTAATTGTGCTTATGAGGAATCTGTACATGGACCAAGAGACAGTTGTTCAAATGGAACATGGGAACACTGGATGGTTTAAAATTAAGAAAGGTATACAACAGGGTTGTATTCTTTCACCATATTTATTTAACCTGTATGCTAAGCAAATAATCTGAGAAGCTG
>NW_006408935.1:317429-318944 GCF_000296735.1 Chrysochloris asiatica | reverse complement strand
CCAGTCACTGGAGAAGGATATCATGTTTGGTAAGATGGAGGGTCAGAGAAAAAAAGGAAGACCCCCAGAGAGATGGATTGGCCAAGTGACAGCATCAATGAGCTCAAGTGTGGCAACAATAGTGAGGTTGGCCCAGGATCGGGCAGTGTTTTGTTCTGCTGTGCATAAGGTCCCTATGAGTCGGCACTGACTCGTTGGCACCTAACAACAACAACAACAAACCCTTTGAAATGTTCTGTTCAATTCCTTTACTTCATAATTTCTTCCATTTACTTTAGCTGCTCTATTTAAGAGGGAATTCCAGAGTCTCTTCTGACATCCATTTTGTTTTTTTCCTTTCTTTTCTGTCTTTTTAATGACCGTTTGTTTTCTTCACGTGTGTCTGGTCTTCAGTCATTGGTGTTCAATGCATCAAATCTATTACTGAGAAGATTTCTCAATTCAGGTGGGATATACTTAAAGGTTGTACATTGACTTTCATGGCCTTGTTTTAATTTTCTTCAGCTTCAACTTGAACTTGCATAAGAACAACTGATGGTCTTTCCACAGTCTGTCCCTGGCCTTGTTCTGACTAATCATATTGAACTTTTACATTGTCTCTTTCCACAGATATAGTCAATTTGTTTCCTGTGTATTCCATCTAGTGATGTCCACATCATTTATCTTATTGAATTATCTTATTGAAAAAAGGTATTTGCAATGAGTAAGCCATTGGTTTTTCAAAATTGTATCATGCAATTTCTGGGGTCATTTCTATTACCAAGGTCATGTTTTTTGGCTACTGATCTTTCTTTATCTCTAACTTTCTTATTCCAATCACCAGTAATTATCAATGCATCTTAAGTGTATGTTAGATCAATTACAGATCACAGAAATTGGTCAAAATCTCTAATTTCCTTATCATTGGCAGTGGTGGTTGATGTGTAAATTTGAATAGTAGTTTTATTAACTATTCTTCCTTGTTGTTGTTATTAAGTGCCACTGAGGTGGTTCCAACTCATAGCAAACAGCTGGTGTGTTTGAAACACCAACTTTGTGGACAAGTCCAGTACTTATCCTACAGCCCCTACCGGAGTCCTTGGAGGTGTATGAATATTAGCCCATCACCAACAATGTTGCACTTCAGGATAGATCTTGGAATATTCTTTGTGATAATGAATGCTATGCCATTTCTTTTCAATTTATCATTCCTGGCATAGTAGACCATATGATGGTTAATGTAAAAATGACCAAGATATCAATCTTTGCATGTTCTGTTTCCTTTTTTGTTTTTTGACACCTTTCAATTTTCCTAGATTCATATTTCATACATTCCACATCTTGATTATTAATGGATGCTTGCATTTAACAACAACAAGTGTAAAGTACCCCAGAATAATAGATACGTGGTGGTTGTGTCATCAAGTTGGTTCCAACTCATAGCAACCCTGTATATAAAGCTGCAAATCTTTACAGTTACTGAGGCTGTAAATCTTTAAAGGTACAGAAAGTGTCATCTTTGTGCTTCACAGTCCA
>NW_006408935.1:305790-316039 GCF_000296735.1 Chrysochloris asiatica | reverse complement strand
CTCATATTTTGGACATATTGTCAGGAGGGACCAGTCGCTGGAGAAGGATATCATGTTTGGTAAGGTGGAGGGTCAGAGAAAAAGAGAAAGACCCTCAACCAGATGGATTGGTCAAGTGGCAGCATTGATGGACTCAAGCATGGCAATGGTAGTGAGATTGGCCCAGGATCGGGCAGTGTTTTATTCTGCTGTGCATAAGTTCACTATGGGTCAGTACTGACTCGATGACACCTAACAACAACATTGTATGTCTCTTTATTTTGGTCTCTTTCAAACTCAGAAGTGATTAGGTTGAGACTCGACCTTACAATGGTACAACATCTATTGATTGCTTGACTACATAAGATTGTATTATGGAAGATGATTACATCACATTACACTATAGAAGATGCTTACCAGCTCTCTATAAAATCAGCTAATTTAATCATATGTAACTACTAGCGTAGTGGTTACGAATCGGGCTGTGAACCGTAAGGTCAGCAGTTCGAAACTACCAGCAGCTCCATGGGAGAAAGATGAGGCTTTCTGCTCCTGCAAAGATTTACAGCCTCGGAAACCCTGTATAGGGTCACTATGGGTCGAAACCGACTCGATGGCATTTAACAACAACAACAACAACAACTACTAGACTAGTATTTCACCCAACAACTGGCAACTATAGCAAAGGTACATTGACCATAAAACTAACCATCACAACTTGTTAACCCCACAAGTATCTGGCACATAACAGATCATCCATACATTATATTATTCTATTAACTGGCAGACTTCTGAGAAGCATCAGGGAAATATGACCTGGCTGGTGATGGAATCTGTGCTGGTGGGATTCTCCAACTTCCCAGACCTGAGGACTATGTGCTACACTTTGTTCTTCCTCATACCTGATCACTCTCAGGGAAATGTCACTCACCACCATCACCATCATCTACATAGACCAGACACTCCACACTCCCATGTACCACTTCCTGGTGGTGCTGTCCCTCTCTGAGACCTGCTACACACTGGTTACCATCTCCAATATGCTGGTCCATCTACTTCTGGAGAGCTAAGCCATCTCCATTGCTGGATGTTGGGCTCAGATGTTCTTTTTCCTGGGCTTGGGGTGCATGCAGCAACTTCTTCTTCCTTACCCTGATGAGCTATGACTGGTATGTGGCCATCTGCCAACCTCTTTGCTACTCAGTGATTATGAGACTCACCATTTGCCTCAGTCTGGGAGCTTGGCGTTCTGCTCTGGATTCTCTGTGGTCTTGATAGAGACCAGCATGATCTTTTCTTCTCCTTTCTGTCACAGCAACCATGTGAAGCACTTCTGTGACATTGCCCCCATCCAGAGACTCAGTTGCACCGAGAGTACCTCCAAGGCACTAGTCATCTTTATCCTGAGCATCCTTGTTGTGCTGTCTCCCTCTTCCTCCTCCTCCTCTTCTATACCTTCATCATGGCTGTCATTGTAAGGATCCCACCTTTGGACAGGTGCATCCATCATCTATCTATGGCCAAAATCAGGGGAGAACCACCACCAGGACTGCCTGGTGGTTGTGTTCTACATGTTGATGGCTCCACTGATGAATCCTGTGTTGTATACACTGAGGAATAAGGAGGTGGCTCTAAGGCGGAGCCTGGCATGAAGTTGTGGGCCTCAGAGTTCTTAACTAAGGACTTGTTCCAAATTTTACTCTAGTTTTTATAAACATTTGCTTTCCAAAGGTTCAGTTTTCCCGTCTAGGAAATGGGTACCACTAAAACTAGTTGTTACTGAGTTAACTTTAGTCCTAATAATCCCATGTATTTTAGAGTAGAACTGTACTGCATAGGGTTTTCAATGACAGCTTTCCCCCTTTGTCTTAATTTCTTGACTTGGTCATGATCCAGTGTGGTGTGCAGTGCATGATGAGAGCCAGGGGAGGGAATCACTGGCAGCCCAGAATTCTCTGAAAAGTGGATGGATTGAGAGCATGCCAAGGTTCTTTACCAGCCACAATGAAATGAAATGAGAAACCAATAATAGGAAGAAAAGTGGAAACATCACAAATTTGTGAAAATTAAATAATACACTCCTTTAAAAAAAAAAGTTTTATTGTGAATTATCGGAGGCCCACAAATAGTTTACATGGGAGAACATTAGTTTTACATTCATCCTATCGTACATCATTACATTGCCATGGTTATATTTCCCTCCATGCATCATCAACCAACCAAATGGCCCACCCCGCAAGCCTGCCCCTAGCCATCAGCACACAGCCCCTCTCCTTCTCTGGGTCTAGAGTTCCCAATCGCTCCATCTCTCCATGTCATCATCTCTGCCTCCATCTCTGGCATTACTGTTTCTCTGGGTAGGGTCCTGCTCTCCACTCTTCTCCCTTGATGGTCCCAGGGCCCTCTGCTTCTGGACTGCAAAGTCAACCACTACTCTCCTTTTGCTACAAAATGTCTACCTTTACATTTCCAACCCTCACAGTCAGTCCTGATAGTAATGATTCACTATTGTACCCCATAAATGTTATTCACATCTCCTTTCATCAGTCCCACCCAGACAGATTGGATACTACTCAGTGGAGATTCTCCATGCCCTCTGGATCCCTCTTGAAAGCTTGTAAGCCAGTCACTTCTTGCCTTTGTAGCCCCCCACCCCCCCACTTTGGATATCCAGTATCCAAGTTGCCCATCCCTGTCTACCCTGTGTATCGAGGGGGTGGGAATGATCCTCGCTGTAAAGATGTGTTCCCTCTTTTAAGCTACTGCATCCATAGGTGTAGGTCAAGTCTATCAAATTATATCAGATTACTCTTTTTTCCCTCTTCTTTCTTTGTCTAGTTGAGCTCTGATCATCCAGCCATTGAAGCCAGGTCTAGTGGGTATTATCTGCAAGTGTGGGTGTTCTTGTGCATATGCCTGCTCTTCTTATCAGCTGGACGTTTCATTCTCCACTCTAGTCCTCTGTGGCTATGTCACTGACTCTGGGCTCAGGAGTCTCCAGGTCTTGCCAAACAAATAATACACTCTTATATGGCCAGTGCGTCAAAGAATAAAAGACAAGTGAAGTGGTAAAATACTTTGAGCTAAATGAAAGCAAAAACACAACATAGCAAAACTTATGAGATGCAGCAAAAATAGTGCTCTGAGGAAAATTTGTAGCTTTAAATGTCTATATTAAAAAAAAGGAGTAAGATCCCAAATCAGCAACCTAAAAAGCTAGAAAAAGGTTAAAAGAATACACCGGTAATGGGACTTCCATCATTAGATTCTCCAGAAAACACCAGTGCTTAATATGATGAAAAATATGACCTGAGCTTAATAGGATGTATCTTTCATTCATCTGGCTAAGTCCAATCTTCTCTACTCTGTTGTGTGTCCTGGAAGACCAAACTGTATAGGCCACATTGATGGGCTCTGCCTTCTGACTTTCAGTTGGGTTTGTCCAATGGGAATGCCCTGGCAGGAGATGGAGGGCAGGAGGAGAGAAAGTTTGGGGTATTACTACTCTCCCAGCTGTCTGTCTGTCTTGTTACTAAGAGTAACTTTTCCCTCTTACTACAGGCTACAGCCATTTTCTCTAAAGAGCTGATCTAAAGATTCTTGCACCTTCAGGCATATAGGTGTTGCTGTTGTTGAGTGCCGTCGAGTCAATTCCGACTCATAGCGACCCTGTATAGGGTTTCTGAGGAGCAGCTGATGAGCTTCAACAGCTGACCTTGCAGTTCAAATGGCTTTGCAGTCTGGCTCATTAACCCACAGCACCACACCAGTGTTAGCAGGTGCCAATTTACAGTGATTTTAAGCCACTAAGTTTGAGGTGATTGTTATACAGTAACAAATAACTAATACATAAGTTGTTGGGTGTCCTTTCCTTTTCTTCATGGTATGAAATCTGTGACATGCAGGATGGCCCCAGATAAGCATGGTTGCTCCACCATATTTAGGTTGATAGAGTAGACACCTAAAACCTCTCTCAGATCTCATGTACCATGAAAGGGATGTGGATATTCCCAAAAGCCTTAAAAAGGCACTGACAGTTGGTCCGTCTACCATGGGTCTATGTGACAAGAGCAAGGAAGGATTCTGTGGCTGAACCTTATAGGGTCTACATCTCCAGGGAAATTTAGCTGGACTGAGTTAGCCTGAGGAGACCACTAGCGTAAGAGAGCTTCTACACACTCAGACACCATGTGAAGGAAGCCTTTAAGACTGAATATTTACCCACTTGACCTAGCTTCAATGACTGGATGATCAGAACTCGACTAGAGGAAAAAAGAAGAGGAAAGAAAAGTGTAATCTGCTACAATTTGATGAACTTGACCTATACTTATGGACATAGTAGCTTAAAAGAGGGAACAAAGTCATGAAGTGACTGGCTTACAAGTTTTCAAGAGGGAGCTTAGTTTCAGAGGGTGCAGGAGAAGGTAGAATCTCCACTGAGTGGTTTCCAACGTGTCTACATGGGACTGGTGAAAGGAGATGGGGATAAGACTCTTGTGGTTCAATAGTGAATAATTGCTATCAGGATCAATTGTGAATTTTGCAAATGTAAAGGTAGATGTTTTGTAACAAAAGGAGGGGAGTGGAGGACCCTCAAGTGAGAAGGGCAGAGCGTGGGACCCTTAAAAAGTAGCGAGACCAGAGATGGAGACAGAGATGATGACATGGAGAGACAGAGCGTCTGGGGACTCTGGACTCAGGGAGGGAGAGGGGCTGTGTGCTAGCGGCTGGGTGGGGGAATGGCGTGCAGGGTATATCCCTTTGGTTATTTGAATGGTAATATATTCCTGAGTGCTTTGGTGTACATCCAAAAACAAAAACAAGAACAGAGACATTAGAAGCAAAAGCCACAGAATGATGATGCATGGAGGGGATTGTAAAATAGCAAATTTGATGTATATGCAGTCCCTGAATAGTGTAAACAGTTAATGCCCCTTAACTGTGCTAATTGAAACGTTGGAAGTTCAAGCCCACTGAGATATACCTCAGAAGAAGATCCTGGAGATCTACTTCTGAAAAATCATCACTGAAAACGCTATGGATTACAGTTCTACTTAGACACACATAGTCATAATCAACTAAACGGCAATTTTTTTTTTTTTTTTTTTCTTTATTGGTTTGTGGCAGGACAAGGTTTTTTTTTTTTTTTTTTTCTTTATTGGTTTGTGGCAGGACAAGGCTTTCACCCCAGCTCTTTTCGGAAGGAAGAGTTGGTATGACCAAGGAAAGAGAATGAGTCTTGGTAAAAGAATGAGTTAAAAGTTATGAGATGAGTAGGTCCCTGGGTGGCACAAATAGTTTGTGCTCAGTCACAAAAGGATCATTTGACAGTTTAGCAGCACTACAGAAGAGAAATATGGTGACCTACTTCTGTAAGATTACAGCCACTAGTGGCAGGAGAGAATACATTATGCTATTATGCATTTGAGTTATGGTTTGGAGAATGGTAAAAGTACCATGGGCTTCCAGAAGAGCACACAAATCTGTGTTGGAAGAACTACAGCCAGAATGCTCCTTACAAGTCAGGGTGGTCAGACTTCGTCTCTCATACTTTGGAAATATTATCAGGAGAGACCAGTCCCTGAAGAAGGACATCACGTTTGGTAAAGTGGAGGGTCAGCAAAACAGAGGAAGACCCTCAACGAGATGGATTGGCACAATGGCAGCAGTAATGATTGTGAGACTGGTTCAGGACCAGGCAGTGGTTTGTTCTGTTATGTATCAGGTCCCTATGAGTCTGTACTGAATTGACAGCATCTAACACCAACACCAACACCAACACCAACATTTTGTTATGAGAGGCAGTCAGTGATTTATCTTGTAGATATTTTGGCTTTAACAGATCTAAATGTTCCTCCCCCAGCAAGCAAAACCGGAAGAACTGATATCACCTGTTATCTATGCACCCTACCTTTCATGCATGGACCAACCCCTCTCTTAGTTACCTAGTGCTGCTGAAATGAAAAATATCACATATTAGGGGGCTTTAAAGAACTGGAATTAATTTTCTCATGATTCTGGAGACTGAAATTCAGATTAGGATCTTGGTTTTGTGGATTCCTTCTACGCCCTGTTCTCTTGTTCCTGGTGTCTGCCTGTGATCTATGGTGCTCTCTGCTTGCAGACAGTTCTCATATCTGTCTTTCCTTGTGTCTGTCTGTCTAGTCTGCTCTTTTAATGACACCATTCCAAAGTGATTCGATTTAGGACTCATTCTGCATTGGTATTACTTCATTAACATAATAAACCACCAACAGTGGCTTTAGAGTCAACCAGACTCACGGCAATCCCATGTGTGTTAGAGTATAATTACACTCTATAGACATTTCATTGGATAATTTCTCAGACAGATCATTAGGTCTTTCTTCCAACGTGCATCTGCTTGGACCACACTGCCAACGTTTTGTTTAGCAGCCAAGTGCATTAATTACTTCCATCACCTGTGGACTCCATTATAAAAACAGTAACCAAAAAAACCCTATTTCCAAACAGGGTCATATTAATTGATACCGGAGATAAACTTCCAAATATATATATTATGTATACCTATTTTGGTCACAATTCAATCCATTACACCTCTCTCCAAGCTAGATAGCCTGCATCCAGTTCAAAATATGAGATCTGTCCATTGTTGTAGCCCTTGGGTCATTTCATCTCATTGAGAGTCTCCTTCCTATCACTGACCCTTTGCTTTACCAGACATGATGTCTTTCTCTAGGAATCAGTTCCTCCTGATTGTGTCCAAAATAAGTGAGACTAAAATCTCATAATCCTCACTTCCTTACAATATTCTGACTGCGCTTCCTCCAAGACTGATTTCTTTGTTGTTCTGGGAGTCCATAGTCCTAGAAAGAAAGAACATCTAGATTTCCTTCTGAGATAAACTGATGGAGACTCAAGAGAAAAATTAAGTTTTGGACTAAATTTTAGATTCTGTGTGTTTTTGACTGTCTAGTTTTAATACTTTCTTTCTGGGAATGGAATGTCTAATGGGTTATTTCAGTCATTGTTGTTATTGTGAAGTGCTGTAGAGTCAGTTCTGACCCATAGCGACACTGTATTGGGTTTCCAAGAAGCAGCTGGTGAGCTTGGACTGCTGACCTTGCAGTTCAAACAAACACCTTTGCAGCCTGGTGCATTAACCCACAGCGCCATTGGACAAGGCTAAAATATTACAGATTTGAATAAGTTCGTTTGCAAGAACATACCTCTCTTTTCTGCCAATAATAATTGCCTTTACTTTCTAGGTCATATAATTTCAATTTCAATTTTGAGTGTCAGATGAAGAATGTTAACATTTTGAAGACTGTCTTAATTTTATATAAAAAAAATTGAGGCTATCAGGTGATTAATACATCACTAGCAACTTCCTTTAGTAATGTTTTTGTTATTTCTGTGAATTTTGCACTTCCCCCCGACACACACTTCAAGAATTTGTTGGTGTTCATTTCTTTTTGGGTGGATGGGAATACTGGTTCCACTTCTCCCTGTCAGCATGACCTCATGCAGGTGTGGAGCCAGGTATGACTCATACCTAATGAGCATGATTGGGAGCTCAGGTGATGGTGCTTAAGCTAGGAGATGGGAGCAAAGATTGGGAGTTTGCATCATAGTTCAGAGGGGCCCCTGGGTGCCTTGGGCTCCTTTTCAAGGGCTGCCTGAGCATTTGTTCCAGTACCAGACAATTTTGACTACTGTGACTGTGTGGTAGGTTTTGAGACTGGAAAGTGAAAGGCCTCCTATTTTGTTCTTCTTGAGTTGTTATTGCTGTTAAGTGGTGCCGAGTTGGTTCCGACTCATAGTGACCCTGTACAGAGTTTCTGAGGAGTGATTGGTGAATTTGAACCACTGACCTTATGGTTCAAACTGACCTTACAGTCCTGAGCTTATCCTATAGTACCACACCAGGACTTCTTTAGTAGTGCTTTGCTTATTTGAGGTGTCTTTCCTTTCCATGGAAAGTTGGTGATTAGTTTTCTGTTTCTTTAAAGAATGATGTTGGATTATGGATTGGGATTGCATGGTATCTACAGATCACTTTGGGTAGTTTTGACATTTTCACAGAGTTGTCTTCCTATTCATGAGCATGGTGTATTCTTACATCTATGTAGGTCGTTTTTGGTTTTCTTGTAGTTAATTTTTTTTATTTTTTATTTAAAACTTTTTATTATGAATTGAGTGGAGATTTACAGAGCAGATCATCAGCTTCACATTCAGAAAATCATATACTTTTCTCCATTACAATGATTGCAATCCCCACCATGTTCCAACAGTTAACAGTATATACCTCAATTCACTTTAACTACTGCATTCCTTCATGTGTCTCCCTCTACCTTCATTTTTCCTCTGCTAATCTGCTTCTTGTATATTGCCTGCCCTGTCACCCACAATAACATGTGTCTATTCTCCAGCCCATGAATAATTCCCCTCTATCTACCCTGTATACAGAGAGGATAGGATTGATATGTGAAGACTCCTTCCTTCTCTTTTGTCTTTTCTTAACTTTTTACGACATTGTTCTAAGACAATATTTGTCCTTTTGTGATTGACTAATTTCACTGTCCTCCAGGTTCATCCATGTTGTGAGGTGTTTCACAGATTCACCATTATTCTTCAATGTTATATAGTATTCCGTTGAGTGTATGTATCAAACTTTAACCATTCTTCTGTTGATGAGCATCTATGCTGTCTCTATCTGTTTTGTTTGTTTGTTTCTATCTTTTTGTTGTGTCTCTTGTAGACAGCATGTTGAAGGATTCTGCTACTCTCTGTCTCTTCGACGGTACATTTAGTCCATTTACATTTAGTGTAATTATTGCTAGGTATGAATTGATGACTGTCATTTTGCTGTGTGTGTGTGTTTGTGGTGCTGCTGGTTTTCTTGTTACATGTCATTTTCTGCACTGAGTTAACAAAAATTTTTTTGATGTGTAGATAAATTAATTTTATTTGAGGTTACCCTGTAATTTATTAATTTTCCCTATTTAAAACAGTCTGTTTTGTTTTTTATTTACTTGACTTCTTCACCATTTGGAAGTTCTGTATCTACACTATTCCTCTATTTGCTTTGTAGTTATAAATTGCTATGTCTGCTTTCCTATTTTCAGTCTTGTAGGTTTGTTTAATTTAAATACTTCTACATATAGATTGAGTTCAGGTTGTTGTTGTTATATATGGAAATCTCAAGTTGTTGTTTGCTGTTATTGGTTCTCAGTTCAAAGAAAACACCGTTTATCAATTTTTAAAAGTTGATCTGGTCATTACAAATTTCTTTAATTGCTGTTTATCAGGAAATGCCTGAATTTTGCTGTTATATTTTTGGGACATCTTTGTTGGGTATATGATTCTTGCTTGGCAATTCTTTTCTTTCACAGTTTTGTATTTGCTATTCCATTGCCTTCTTGCCTGTATGGTTTCTGCTGAGAAATCAGAGTTTAGTCTTATTGATTCTCCTTTGCATGTAACTTTTCATTTTTTCCTGAGATGCTCTCAGGATTCTTTTCTTGTCTTTAGTTTTGGAAAGTTTGATGATGATATGTCTTGGTGATTCTCTACTGGGTTCTATTCTGTTTGGGGTTCATTCAGCTTCTTCTAGGCTTATCTTCTCATCTTTTATGATGTTAAGGAAAGTTTTCTTCCAACAACTCTTTGACAATTTTCTCTGTGTTTTTTATTATCTGGTCCTGTTCTGGAATTCCAATCACTCATAAATTGTTCTTATTCATGGTGTCTCACATAACTTAGGCTTTCAGATTTTCTCATTTTCCTTCTGATTGTTCTTCTATCATACTGGTATAGAGATTTATCTTCAAGCTCACTAATTTGGGATTCCATTGCTTCAAATCTGCTCCTTTCTCCATTCAATATACTGTCCATTTCTAAACTCTTGGTTTTAATCCTTTGAATTTCTAATGACAGGTTTTGCATTGTTTTAAAATTTGCTTTTATTTTTTCTGTTTGTTCTTGTAGTGTTTTCTTGAATTATTATTTTTAAAACATGCTAACTATTCAGATTCATTTATTTTCATTTAGAAAACAATCCAGTAGGCAACACTGATGGAGACCACCTACCACGAAGTTACTGTCACCCCTGCCTCCTTGGTGCTCTGAGTTGCTGCTGATTTGGTTGTGGCCTACAGAGGTGGCTCTGACATGTCAGAAGGGCAGAGCAGTGGCCTGGACCCAGGGAAGACTCACTGGTAGCAGCTGTGGGAGCCCAGCCTCCTGGGTGTTGTAGTCAGATGCCATTGAGTCAGAACCAACTCATAGC
>NW_006408935.1:276941-298200 GCF_000296735.1 Chrysochloris asiatica | reverse complement strand
ATCAGTAAATGTTTCAAGTCCTGGAGAACTGAGTAAAGGAGATGAAGGTGAAGTTCTTACAGTTTTCCAGCTTGAATTTTTTGCCTAAGTTTGAGACAATTCCACACAGAGACCACACACTGCCCATATCTTACTTTTTGGTAATTAGTAAGGTAGGAGAGGGACTTGACATTCATTTGGGTGGCTGGCTGGTGGATATACATGAACTTGTAGAAGAGGCAGTAAGGGCACTGTTTGTGTCCCCTGAAATGCTCATGGTAGATTTTTCTATTTTTTTTTTAGTTGTGACCTGAATGATAGTTTACATGGGACAACACTGGCTTTACACCATTGTTTCATTGCAATGATTACAATTTCCTCCATGCATCATCATTCAGCAGTATTTGCTTCTATTCCCTCTGTTTTTTAATTTTTGGAGGTGGGGGGAATGTACACCAAAACACTCAGGAAAATATAATAATTTAAACAACTAAAGGGCACATTCTGCAAGCCTGTCTCCTGGTCACCAGCACTCAGTTCTTCCTTTACCATGAGTCTAGAGTCCTCAGCTGTTCCCTCTCTCCATGTCCATGACACACTTTTGTGGAAGCACTCGACTCTCTTGGTTTACACTGTACAGTCCGGGCAATGTAGGACTTGTTTTGATGGTCTTCAAGCAGCTCAATGTCACCACACATCAGGTATGCATGCTCCTACAGCATCCTCATGTTAAAATATTGGCTGTTGTTTTTGACCATAGTGGACAGCAGTGTGAGGGGCTGTCATCCCCTAGACAGCCTGCCTGCCACATCTCCTCCTCATCTTGGTGATGCCCATGAGATCTCTGAGTCCTTTGGCCATGCCCCAGTATCACCACACATTCAAGACACACCATGTGGATTTGATAATATTTAGGCTCACTGCACTGGTACACAGATCATTCATTTTTAATATTAAAGACAGAAAATTTGTTGAGCTTAGTAGAATAAGTTGGCATGTGCTGTGCTGTGGCTGTAGCAACCAGGGGCTGCTGCTGGCTGGAGTCCACTTCAGGTTCTCTGCTAATGGTTTTCCTGAATTCTTTTTGAAGTTTTTTCTGCATTCTTTTTGTTTTCTTTAATCTTTCTGTCAATCCTTATACTTAAATACCATCTAAAAAACTTCTTTTATTTATTTATATTTTAAATTTTTTAGTATGATTTGAGTGAAAGTTTACAGGGCAGATTATCAGTTTTATATTCAACCAATCATATACTTTGTTTCATTACAATGATTATAATCCCTTCCATGAACCATTAGTTAACAGTATTTCTCTCTATTCATTTTAGCTCCTTTTCTCCCCAATACTCAGGCATATATAATAATTTAAACCACCAAAGGGCACATTCTGAAAGCCTTGCCTCCTGGCCACCAGATCTTAGACTCTTTCTTCCCAAGAATCTAGAGTCCTCAGCTGCTCCCTCTCTCCATGTCTCCATCTCTGCCTCCATCTCTGGTGTTGCTGCTTCTCTGGATAGGGTCCCAAATTCTGCTTGTGCTCTTCTCCCTTCGTGGTCCTAGAGTCCTCTGTTTCTGGACTATAAGATTAACAAATCCTGTTTTTGTTACTAAACTTCTACCTTTACAATTGTGACAGTTTCAATTAGTCATGATAACAATTACTCACTATTGAATCATCAGATTCTTACCCCATCTGTTTTCACCAGACCCACCAGCCAAGATGAGAACTATCCAGTGTGGACTCTTTCTTCCACTTGAATTCTTTTTCAGTTAGTTCCAGTACCTTTTTCCCCTCAGAAACATTTTCTGGTTTTGCATCTTGGTCATTTGTTTGAATCATTCTCTCTTGTTTCTTTGTGAGCTAAAATTATCTCTGGGACAGTGTGGTGTTGTCATCTTTGTATTTAATTGATGATTGTGTGTTGATGTAGTCTTAAGCTCTCACCAATTGTCTGCTGTGGGTATGGTTATAGTATGGAAGTGTGTACACTGTCCTTGTTTTCCGTTTGTGTACCTCAGTTTAGGGTAGGTTTGGTTGTGTTAGCTGCTGTCTGACATTGATCAAATGCTATAGGAGTTGATATTAGCTCTGACCCTGTGGGTGGAGCTGCAGAAGGTACATTTGTGGCTGACTTGTATGAGCATGGTTACACACTCCTGTCAGGTGGGAAAGAGAAAAACCTTCTTCCTCCACAAGAAAACAAAACAGAATAAATGAACAAAGGAACCAACAATAGAAAGGAAAAGTAACAGAAAGAGAGAAAAACAAAACAAAACAGGTAGCAATGAGAAAAAAAGAATATAATAACTATAAAGACAAACGAGGGAGAGGGAAATGGAGCTATAGAAGAGAGAAAATAAGAGGAAAAATAAAATGAAGAAATTTAAAAACCACTTGAGAATATATAAGAAGAAACAAGATAGAAAGAAAAATGAATCTATAGAAAAGAAAAATAAGAGAGGGATAAAAGGAAGAAATTTCAAAAAACACTTAGCAAAACCAGGGAGAAGAAAGATGAAAAGAGAGAGCAGAGATTAGTAAAAACAGATCAAAAGGGGAAAAAAAGGAGGGGAAATGAGAAACAGAAGAAAAGAAATAAAAACAAAAGTAGAGATATAAAGGATAAAATTCAAGGGCATGGAAAGAGAAGAAGAAGGAGAACAAACAAACAAAAACAATGATACAACAAAAGGGAAGAAGAAGGAAAATAAACAAACAAAAACAATGATATAACAAAAGGGAAAAAACCAAACCTAAAACAAAAACAAACAGTGCAGCTGTTGGACCCGGAGAGGAGAAAATTCTGGGGGCTTCCGCAAACTAAGGAGCTCACAAGATGGGTGTGGGAGGAATGCGACCAGCAGAGTTCCTGGTCCTAGATGGAGTTCCTATTGGTCTAAGTGTTATCTATGTTCAGGACACTCAATCTGGAAGCAGTTTGTGGAAGGCCTTGATGGTGTTAGTTTTAGTGTCTGTTAGGACCACAGGGCAGCTGGGACAGGGTGACTGGTTAAATCCTGGTCTGGTGGGTCTGCAGGTTCTGTAGGACTGGAGCTGAGCCAGCTTGAATCAAGGCACCAAGGTGACATACCAAAGTGACATACTGGCTCCCACCTCACACTGGTGTGAGTCCTAACCATGTGGCTTCAAACCCCTAGAGAGCAGGGTCTGGGCTTGCGATGGGTGAGGGTGGGAGCTGGCCACACCTCTGGTCACCAGGGGAGCATGGGGTAAAAGAAAGAATCACACTTTCCCTATCACCTGTGTGAGTCTGCTGTGCCACTCTGCCAGGCCACCTTCTGTTGCCAAACCTACTCACAAGGGGGTAGCACCGCATCTGGCCTGCCATTCACCAGTCAGTCTCCCTCTCTTCACCATCCCTGTTCAGCTTCTCCTCCCAGCAAGCACTCAGTCCACTCTCTACCAATTCAACCTCTGAAGTTCAGGGTTGCAGGATTTTCATCTGTGTCTGTTTCATTTGGTCTGTGTCTTTGTTGTAGATCTCCGTATCCACGTAGTGCATCTGCCTAGTCTACCATCTTGTTGGAAGTTCTCTCTTGTAGTAGTGTTTTTTGTTTTTTTGGTATAGTTCTTTCATTTTTCTCTGGTTAAATTTATTCTTAAGTATTTCATCTTTTGGGTGGCTATTGAAAATTTATTGTTTTCCTGATTTCATGTTTAGAGCTCTCTGTTAGTGTAAAGGAATCCAACTGATTTTTTTTTTTTTTTGTCTCTCATGGATTTGTCTTAATTTTCTATACCATCACCATCAATTTGCATATAACTAATTAATGGTTTGTTTCATAGTTTGCCCCTGATTTTTTTTTTTTTTCTGATAATACTATTCTTCTCCAATGTCTCTCTCCACAGATGTAGAGCATATGATTCCTGTGTATTCCATCTGATGAGTTCCTAGGTACAGTCATTGTTTTGGATGTTACAAAAAGGTATTTGCAATGAATAAGTCATTGGTCTTGCAAAATTATATTCAGAATTGTTTCTATCACCAATGCTATATTTTCCAACTAATTTTTTTTTTGGGGGGGGACTTTTTTAATGTTTTATTGTGAATTATGTGCTAGTTTACATGGGAGAACATTAGCTTTACATTCATCCTATTGTATATCATTTCATTGCCATGGTTACAATCCCCTCCATGCATCATCAACCAACCAAAGGGTATATCCTACAAGCCTGCCCCCCTATCAGCACACAGCCTGTCTCCTTCTCTGGGTCTAAAATCCCCAGCCACTCCATCTCTCCACATCATCATCTCTGCCTCCATCTCAGGCATCCCTTCTTCTCTGGGTATGGTCCCACTCTCGGCTCTTCTCCCTTGATGGTTCCGGAGACCTCCTAGACTGCAAAGTCAATCACTCCCTTCCTTTTGCTACAAAACATCTACCTTTACATTTTCAACCCTCACAATCAGTCCTGATAACAATTATTCACTATTGTATCACAAGAGACTTAGCCACATCTCCTTTCATCAGCCCCACCCAGACAGATTGGATATTACTCAGTGAAGATTCTACCTTCCTCCACGCCCATTGGATCTAGGCTTCTATTTTCCAACTATTGATCCATCTCTTTGTTGCCAACTAAAAAAAAAAGTTTTTATTGTAAATTGAGTGATAGTTTACACGGGAGAACATCGGTTTTACACTCATCTCATTGCAATGATTACAATCTCCTCCGTGCATCATCATTCAACAGTATTTGCGTCTATTCCCTCTGTGTTTTTTTTGTTAATAAAAATAAGTTGTTTTTTTTTTTTTTTGTAGTAGAAAGATGTATTCAAAAACACTTAGGAATATATGATAATTTAAACAACCAAAGGACACATTCGGCAAAACTGCCTCCTGGCACCAGCACCTGGCAGCCAGCATGCTGGCTTTCTCTTTCCATGAGTCTAGAGTCCTCAACTGCTCCCTCTCCATGTCCTCATCTTTGCCTCCATCTCTGGTGACACTGCTTCTCTGGATAGGGTCCCACATTCTGCTCGTGCTTGTCTCCCTTGATGGTCCTAGGGTCCTCTGTTCCTGGACTGTAAGATTAACTACTCCCCTCTTTTTATTACAAAACTTCTACCTTTACAGTTGTGACAGTCTCAATTAGTCATGATAACAATTACTCACTATTGAATCATAAGAATCGTATCCCCATCTCTTTTCACCAGACCCATCTAGACAAGATGAAAACTATTCAGTGGGGATTCTACCATCTCCCACACATGAAACTGAAGTCCCTCTTGAAAACTTGTAAGCCAGTCACTTCATGTCTTTATAGCCCTCCTATTTTAGGTAGCCAATGTCTCAACCCTGTATATAGAGGGGATAAGATTGATCCCTGATGTGTAGATTTCTGTCCTTTCAGCTGATATTCTGAGCTACTACACCCGTAAGTATAGGTCAAGTTGATTGAATTGTAGGAATTTATACCTGTTTCCTTTATTAAGAAAAAAAAAATCTTTATCTAGTTGTCTTCTGATCATCAAGCCATCGAAACTAGGTTGAATGGCTACTATCTACAAGTTTGGGTGTTCTTGTGCATCTTCCCTCATTTCATATCAGCTGGATGCTTCATGCTCAGCTCTAGCCTCTGTGGCTATGTTGTTGTCCATGGGCTCAGGTGTCCCCAG
Organism: Chrysochloris asiatica; assembly: GCF_000296735.1. Taxonomy (NCBI): domain Eukaryota; kingdom Metazoa; phylum Chordata; class Mammalia; order Afrosoricida; family Chrysochloridae; genus Chrysochloris; species Chrysochloris asiatica. The sequence continues at coordinate 292,579 of NW_006408935.1, read as the reverse complement.
GTGTCACCACACTTTGGACCAACCATCCCTCCCTCTTTTCTCTCTCTCATCTCCAGGTCAACGGAGGTCTATGGAACATGGTTAAACTCAGCCCATATCTTCATTGCTGCCTTTTCCCCTCTTACATTTACCAGGAGACCAATGTGTTTGCCAGCAAGCTTATATGCCTACTCATGTGTTCCCTTTGAGTTTCAGTCTTGGAGTAGAAGTGGGCTTGTTCTGAAGGGACTGGATTGCTTGCCTTGATGGCTCCCTGGCAAACAACTTGTTTGTTCTTATAGTAGCCAATCAGACTGCAATTTTTAAAAAAGTTTTTATTGTGAAATATGTGATAGTTTACATGGGAGAACATTAGCTTTACATTCATCCTGTTGTATTTTGTTTCATTGCAATGATTACAATCCCCTCCATGCAACATCAAAAACCAAAGGGTATCTCCGCAAGTCTGCCCTCCAGCCATCAGCACACATCCCCTCTCCCTCCTTGAGTCCAGAGTCCCCAGCTGCTCCATCTCTCCACATCATTGTCTCCGCCTCCATCTGTGGTGTCACTGCTTCTCTGGGTAGGGTCCCACACTCTTTTCTTCTCACTTGATGGTCCCAGGGACCTCTGCTCCTGGACTGCAAAATCAACTACTCCCCTCCTTTTGTTACATAACATCTATCTTTACATTTCCAACCCTCACAGTCAGTCCTAATAGCAATTATTCACTATTGTACCACAAGAGTCTTATCCCCATCTCCTTTTATCAGCCCCATTCCAACAGATTGGAAACCACTCAGTGGGGATTTTACCTTCCTCTGTACCCTCTGGAACTGGGCTCCCTCTTGAAAGCTTGTAAGACAGTCACTTCTTGTCTTTGCAGCCCCTCCATTTTGAGTAGCCAATGTTTAAGTTGCCCATCTCTGTGTACCAAGGGAGTGGGAGTAATCCTTGCTGTAAAGATTTGTTCCTTCTTTTGAGCTACTACATCCATAAGTATAGGTAAAGTTCATCAAATTGTAGTGGATTACTCTTTTTTTCCTCTTCTTTCTTCTTCTAGTCGAGTTCTGATCATCCAACCATTGAAGACAGGCCAAGTGGGTACTATCTGTAAGTATGGGTATTCTTGTGCATCTCCCCTCACTTCATATTAGCTGGATGCTTCACTCTCTGCTCTAGTCCTCTGTGACCATGTCACTGTTTCTGGGCCCAGGAGTCCCCAGGTCTTGCCATACTGCTGGCCAACCAAGTCTCAACCCAGGTTCACAGGAGTCTATTGAATGTGGTTGGGCTTAGCTCACAACTTCATTGCTGTTTTTCCCTCACTTCCCCACATCGGTGATGAACGTGGTCACCAGTCAGAGCATGTGTCTGCTCATGTATGCCTCTTGAGTCTTTCAGACTGCCATTTTTTTTCTTTGATATTTACTGCTGCTCTTTCTTTCAAGAAGTATCTTCTGTTCCTCTAGCTGCTCCAGGCTGGTCTGCAAGTCCTTTCAAGTGGGAATGTCCCACCTCAGAAGATTCTGTGTGGGACTTAGGAATCCATCTAAGGTTTTATACATTACAAAGGCTCTGCAAGAAGCTTATTTCACTGGACAAGTTCTAGAACTCCTCTTGGCATTCTAGTCAGTTATAGGAGTCCTGGTGAAGTGCTGTGGGTTGTTGTGCCAGACTGCAAAACCATTTGAACTGCAGGGTCGGTGGTTCAAACTCACCAGCTGCTCCTCAGAAACCCTATACAGGGTCGCTATGGGTTAGAATCAACTCAACAGCACTTAACAACAACAAGTCAGTTATAGGCTGAAGATGGGCTTACAAGCTTTCTGTAATCATGATATTCTTTTCTATCCCATTCATGTATCTATTTTACAGTAGTAGGAAAGATAAACTAATATTCATATGATAGTCAAACATCTTATCATTATTTCTCCTCTTCTACCCATTCGCACTATGCCTCGATCCCTGTCTCACAGAGCCCTTTTGTTTCAAGGTTGAGCATACATCGCTGTTTACTTCAGTTTCTTTTAACCCATGCAAACCTACCTCAGTGTGGAATCCAACTTATTTTTGTATGTTAATCTTGTATCCTGCCACTGTGCTGAACTTTTCAATGATTTCCAAAAAGTTTCTCACAGAGCCTTTAGGATTTTCTGTGTATAGAATCATATCTGCAACCAGAGAGAGTTTTAATTCTTTGCCAATTTGTATGCCTTTACTTTTCCTCTCTTGCCATATAGTTCTGAATAAGACTTCCAGCACAATATTGAATATGAGTGGTGATAAAGGGCATCCTTGTCTGGTTCCCATTCACAAGGGAAATGCTTTCAGTTTCTTTCCATTGACAGTAATGTTGCCCTTAATTATGTTGTGAAATTTCCTTTCTACTCCTATTTTGTTGAGTTTTTTTTTTTTTTAAATCAGGAATGAATTTTGGATTTTTTTTCAAATGCATTTTCTGTGTCAACTGACATGATCATGTGGTTCTTTTCTCTTGCTTTATAACATGGTGGATTGTGTTCATTATTTTTCTAATATTGAACAATCCTTGCACACTTGGAATGAATACCACTTAGCTATGATTTTTTTTTTTTTTATAGGTTGTTGGATTCTATTGGCTAAGATTTTGTTGAGATTTTTGCATCTTCTGTGTCCAGTTTTTCTCTGCGTCTGGTGTGGAGAGATGAATCCTGAGTAGGGGCGATGGGAGATTAGAAGAGGAAGACACTAGACACATACAAGTTAAGTGAAAGTTGGGACCAGGTGGGACGCAGCACTCTGATGGAGTTACTGCCAACCCAGAACAGATGCAGCAAGTTTATTTTATACACATCTCAAGGGGAGGTGCTTAGGGCAGGATAAAGAGCACAAACAACACCTGGTGTTGCTTGTGCATGCAGTAAGTGGAACTCTATCAGAAAAATGTAACTTGTGGCAGCTAGATGGAACATAAATTAGATACAGCTAAATGTTTGTGCAGACTGAGCTAAAGGTCATGCTGTGTACAAGGAAAGACTTTACAAGTTCCTTGTTCCTAGGGTCAGCTCTGCTAAAACCCAAGAGGCAGCCAGACTTGGGTGCAGCCCGAGTTTCTGGACCACAGCTGTTCAGTTGCAATCCTTCAGTTAAACTACCCCCAAGTCAGAGACCTTCGGCTCAGTCGCTCCCAACATCTCCCCCCTTTTTATTTCTAAGATGAAGTTGATGAGTGGTCAGTTTAAGCTGGAAGAACTAGTGTCAGAGGACTTGGCAGAAGGCTATAAAGATAAGCAGCAACATTAACATCAAGACAATAATGCCAATAAGGAGCCACACCATATGACAATTAAATCCATTGAGTAGCTCCAACAGGGTCTTGCTACATCCTTGGGGACCAAGTCCTCATTTCTACTGTTTTGTATAGCCATGATCTGTTTGTGAAATTCGCTTAAATCTAGACTTATATTTGCATGATGCCATATACCTTGAAGGTGACTTCATACTTTGTTCCACTCCCAATTAGAGGTGTTATATGGTAATGCCCTTACACAGATATGGGAGAATGAAGCATGACATTGAATATCTTGTGTGTATTTGAGGGCCTCAACCTGATATCCCAGGCTGATTACGGTGGCCTCTAGTGTATTTAATTTTATCTCCAAGTTTCTCTCTATGTGTTTTGAACAGATAAAGAATGGGAGGTTTTTTTTGCCAAGTGGTTCACAAAGTGAGCATTTTGAATACTGTGAGTCAAATCCAGTGCTGGAGTTACAGTGGTAGCTATTATAATGACTAGGGATACCAATACCAGAATTATAAGTCCAATGGCTTGGTGAAGCCAGCTTAATTGATTTTTTAATTTCTTCCAGGACTTGCATGCCTTGGTTACTATACCAAAGACCCATTCTGTTTGTTGGCACCACTATGAATATGGGTTAATATAATATCAGCACATCCTGTTTTTGATTAAGAGAAGAAAGACAAAAGGTGAGGGTACATAAAAACACAATTTACACTATAATGTCCTTCTACATATGAGATATCGATTGATCCTGTTATCAGTACATAGGGGGCCTGAACATAGGCATAAATGTAATGGGTGGTTTGTCCTCATACCCCAAGATCACTTATATGTGCACTGGTTAGGTAAATTACTCCAAGGGTGCCAGCCAATCTCCATAAATCTCCCTGCTGATGCCTGTTGGAAATTACAATCACAGAGGCTGAGAACCTCCCAGTCAAGTTTTGTTTAGAGCTGGACCAGTAGTATAAGGTTAAATTTTGCAGGGTAGTGCAGTTAGCATGAGATGTGCAGCTTTCCACCCAAGGGACAAAACTTCCACTGACCACCACATTGTTTTCATTATGGCAATGTTGTAAAGGGTAATGGGTGTTGTTGGAATTAGAGGAACTATTAAAACCCATTAAAGATACAATTTTGTCCCAGTAATACCCAGAAGCATTTTGAACAAGTGCTGATTTTTCTAATCTAACAGCACCAAGGCACAAAGATGTCCCATTAGGGGAAAGGCAAATGGGTAAAAAGGCACTTTTCCCTATCTAATTAAATGGAGAATTAGAGGTGAGGGAAATATGTCCATTATCATGTACACCAATTAAGGCCATGAAATTAGTAAACACTGGCATGGATGCACTGCATCCCAAGTAACCGGATGGGCCATAGGTGGATCAGGGAAGTAGGTCCAGTATGTTTGAGGTTGGCTCACAGCCATAAACACCTGAATGGTGACAAGAGCCATAATGGTCATGAGTAGATTACTTGGGGGTATTAGGAATCCCCTGGGATGTCATCAGTTGTTGAGCATCCATTGTCAGCTTCTTTAGCTGTCCCTATGTGAGTGGTCTCACTGTTCAGGTTGCCTGTGCCCTGGGAGGAGCCGGTGCTGGGGCATGAGGCTCAACCTCTGGAAACTGGTGCTTAGTTTCTTGTTGGGATCCATGGAGATGTTGAACAGCCCTCTCTGGTAACGACACTGGCTGGAAAGCTCTTTCTGGAAAAACACAAGTGTAACCTATCCCCCACATTAATACTGGATCCGGTCCTCACCATAACCCTATTTGCAAGTCTCTCCAGTAGACTTTTCCGGCCGGTAGCTTAGACTTTGCATCCTGATGTCTTTCTGAAGCCATACATCCTTCCAGATCACAATTAAAAAAAAAATTAACATAAAAAGGGCAAGATACAGATTTTGGGGTGTAGGCTTATAAAGTCCATTTCCCCCTTTTTGTTTTTGTAATAGAGTTTTAAGTGTCCTATTAGTATGCTCAACAATGGCCTGTCCTTAAGGATTATAGGGAATGCCTGTGGTATGAGTGATGGAGTTCATGGAACAAAAGTGAGAAAACACTGAACTGGTATAAGCAGGCCATTGTCTATTTTAAGAGAAAGGAACTGTCCAATAGCAGTGAAGGCTGCCAGACAGTGGTTAATAACATGCCTGGTGCTTTCTCCTGTTTGAGCTATGGCGAAGATGAAAGTTGAGTATGTGTTGACTGTACCATCATTGTTCACCAAACTGTGGAACATGAGTCACATCCATTTCCCATAGCTGGTTAGGCTTAAGACCTCGGGGATTGACCCCTGTGGAAGGCACAGGAGTATGGACTGCACATGCCAAGCATCACATAACTATTTCCCGTGCCTGTTCTCGGGTCAAGTGAAATTCCCTACATAGTGCAGCAGCATTTTCATGATAATAGGTGTGTGATTTGATAGCACGTTGATATAGGGAAAGTCCTTGAGCCAATGCAACCACCAAGGAATTGATGGTTGAATTTCCCTGAGCTAAAGGTCTGGGTAGACCAGAATGAGAATGGATATGTCCTATGAAACAAGACTGTAACCTGAACTGAGTGAGGCTTTATAGGCACAATAAGAGGTGGAGAAGTTCTTCACTATTAGTATGGCCTATGGTGGCAGTTTCTATTTGTTGTACAATACCTACCATATAGTGGCTTTTGGAGAAGATATTTAAAGATTCATCTAGAAAGTCTTCTAGAACCTAGATTACTTCCTGTAACTCAACACATTGAGCAGAGTTGAACTGTGTCTGTAAAGCCTTGGTTTGAGTGGTACAATAATACCCACCTCTGCCAGAACTTGACCCATCAGTAAATACTAATGCTCTGGCAATGGGCTGAGGTTTCATCACTTGAGGGAAAATGAAAACAGATTGCTTAATAAAATGAAGCAACTTACTTTGAGGATAATGATTATCCAGTTTTCCTGGAAAATTAGCTAGGGCTATTTGCCAGTCAGAAGAGAATTGCCAAAGCCATTCCTGTTGGGACTTGGTAAAAGGAACCACAATAATATCTGGTTCTTTTGCCAGGAGTTGGGTGGTTCTGATTCTGGCCTTAGCTGCCAACCGCGCTACTAAGGCATGAAATGGAGTTAGAACTCTTCCTGGCGCATGACTCATATGCAACCATTCTATTACCCCATTCTCTTGCCACAGGACACCAGTAGGAGTATGTGGCATTGAAAAGATAAAAATTTGAAGGGTTTTTCAGGGTCAACTCTATTAAGTTGTGCCTGTTGCAATGCTGTTTCTAACTTAAGTAAAGCTCATTCTGCCACAGGAGCCAGCTGTTGTGGAGAAGAAGGTGAAGGGTCACCTTGCAAAAATTCAAATCAGAAGTAGTAAGATTCAAACTAGGGTGAACCCAATATATGTCCCCCAATAACTTTTGAAAATCATTCAATGTGGTAAGCACATCTCTTCTTATGGCAGCAGCTTGGGGGTGAACAGTTCGACCCTCAATGTTGTTGTTGTTAAGTGCCATAGAGTCGGTTCCAACCCATAGCCACCCTGTACAGGGTTTCCGGAGAGCGGCTGGTGAGCTTGAACCGCAGACAATTCAAACAGCTTTGCAGTCTGGCTCATTAACCCACAGAACCACCCCAGGACTGTCAGTAAGTCTGCCCAAATATTGAAAAGGTGATGTTTTTTGTACCTTCTCAGGGGCAATACACAAACTTGCTTGCTCCAAAGCTAGCTGCAAATCCTCCAAAATTGCAAGCCATTTTGATTCCTTAGGGTGGGCTAGAAGAATATCATCCATATAGTGTATAATATAAGCCCTCTCATACTGATTCCTAACTGGAGTAATAGCATTAGCCACAAATTCTTGACAGAATGAAGGGCTATTGGCCATGCCTTGTAGTAGACAATTCCACTGAAATCTCTGTGATAGTTCCTTATTGTTAGTGGCTGGCACACTAAAGTAAATCTCTTTTTGTCTTCAAGATGTGGAGTAATGGTAAAAAAAAAAAAGCAATCCTTAAGATCTAATACCATTAGTTGAAAGGTTAAGGGAATAGTAGTAGGCCTGGGGAGACTGGGCTGATGGGACCCCATTATCTCCATAGTTTTAGTTACAGATCTGAGGTCTGTAGCAACCTCCATTTTCCTGATTTCTTTTTTATAACAAATATAGGTGTATTCTGAATGGTTTAAAATTAAGAAAGGTGTGACAAGGTTGTATTCTTTCACCATACTTATTCAACCTGTATGCTGAGCAAATAATCTGAGTTGTTGTTGTTGTTAGGTGCCATCGAGTCAGTACCAACCCATAGAGACCTTATACACAGCAGAACAAAACACTGCCTGATCCTGGGCCAACCTCACTACTGTTGCCATGCTTGAGTCAATCGATCCTGTCACTTGGCCAATCCATCTCACTGGGGGTCTTCTTTTTCTATGACCCTCCACCTTACCAAACATGATATTCTTCTCCAGTGACTGGTCCCTTCTTACAATATGTCTGAAGTATGAAACACTCAATTTGGCCATCTTGGCCTCCAAGGAGCACTCTGGCTTCACTTTTTCCAACACAGATCTGTTGGTTCTATGGGCAGCCCATGGAACTTTTAATATTCTCCTCCAACACCATATATAATTCAAAAGCATCAATTCTTCTCTGGTCTTCCTTATTCACTGTCAAGCTTTTGCATGCATATGAGGTTATTGAAAATACCATGACTTGGGTCAAGTGTACCTTAGTCCTCAAGCTGACATCTTTGCTCTTCTCCATTGATAAGCATGTTATTTATTGGTCCAGTGACGAGGATTCTTGTTTTCTTTACATTGAGATGTAATCCATACCAAAGGCTGTGCTCTTTGATCTTCATTAGTAAATGTTTCAGTTCTCTTCACTTTCAGCAAGCAAGGTTGTATCATCTGCATATTGCAGGTTGTTAATGAGTCTTCCTCCAATCCTGATGCCATGTTCTTCATATAAGCCAGCTTCTCGGATTATTTGCTCAGCATACAGGTTGCATAAGTATGGTGAAAGAATATAACCTTGTTGCACACCTTTCTTATTTTTAAACCATTCAGTGTTCCCATGTTCTGTTTGAACAACTGCTTCTTGGTCCAGATACAGATTCCTTCTGAGCACAATTAAGTGTTCCTGAATACTCATACTTTGCAATGTTGTCCATAGCTTGTCATGAACCACACAGTCAAAAGCCTTTGCATAGTCAATAAAGCACAGGTAAACATCTTTCTGATATTCTCTGCTTTCAGCCAAGATCCATCAGACATCAGCAGTGATATCCCTCATTCCATGGCCTCTTCTGAATCTGGCTTGAACCTCTGGAAATAATCCAAGAAGCTGGGTTCTATGAAGAAAAACATGACATCAGGACTGGAGGAAGACTCATTAACAACTTGCGATATGCAGAAGATACAACTTTGCTTGCTGAAAGTGAAGAGGACTTAAAACATTTACTGACGAAGATCAAAGAGCACAGCCTTTGGTATGGATTACATCTCAATATCAAGAAAACAAAAATCTTCACCACTGGACCAATAAACAATATTCTTATCAATGGAGAAAAGATTGAAGTTGTCAAGGACTTCATTCTTCTTGGATCAACTCTTAACACTCATGGAAGCAGCAGTCAAGAAATCAGATGACATATTGCATTAGGCAAATCTGCTGCACAGGACCTTTTTAAAGTGTTGAAGAGCAAAGATGCCAGCTTGAGGACTAAGGTGTGCCTGACCGAAGCCATGGTATTTTCAATAACCTCATATGCATGCGAAAGCTGGATAGTGAATAAGGAAGACCATAAAATAATTAATGCTTTTGAGTTATGGTTTTGGAGAAGAATACTGAAAGTTCCATGGGCTGCCAAAAGAACCAATAGATCTGTTTTGGAAGAAGTGCAGCCAGAGTGTTCCTTGGAGGCCAAGATGACCAAACTTCGTCTCTCATATTTTGGACATATTGTCAGGAGGGACCAGTCGCTGGAGAAGGAGCTCATGTTTGGTAAGGTGGAGGGTCAAAGAAAAAGAGGAAGACCCCAAACGAGATGGATTGGCCAAGTGGCAGCATCGATGGACTCAACAGTAGTGAGGTTGGCCCAGGAGCAGGCAGTGTTTTGTTCTGCCGTACATATGTTCGCTGTGAGTCGGTACCAACTTGATGGCACCTAACAGCAACAATAGGTGTATTCCAGGGACTCTTGGTGGGCTCTATATGTCCTGCATTTAACTGCTTCTGGACTGAAGTATTAACATCAGTTAGCTTCTCCTCAGTAGGGCCATTGGTCTACTGACATGGGGTCGTCAGATAGCCAAGTGATATTTGCAGCCTTCTTTGGGATAGGAAAAGCAGCCAAGGCCCCTAAGAAAAATCCTGAACAGGACTAAATCCCAATCCTTACTTCCTGGTGTAGAACTTGGGCTATATTGGTTCCCGCATACCCTGCTGATGACGTAACCCTCTCCTTGGCTCAAAGCCTAGCTGGAGCATTTGTGTTGCTACTAAAGAACTAGGGCTCACCAACAGTCGTCTCATAGTCTCCAAACTATCTCGTCCCCTAAGGTTACCAGGAAGATGAGTTAGCACGTAAGGGGTGAAAAAGCCTGTGTTCCCTTTAGGGTCTTCTTATTTTAGTAATTGAACACTTCTAGAGAAATTTGTCACCTGCCCAACTCCTTGTAACTCCACACTGGCCTCACTTAAAGGTCAAGAGGTTGGCCAGTGCTTTTTAACCATAACTGAAACATCAGCTTCAGTATCTAGAATCCCACGGAAACTCTTTCCGTTTATAACCAAGTTCAGCTCAGGTCGCTCCTATTTGATGGATTGAAACCAGAAGGCCTCTAAAGATCAAAAACCCCTTGTACCATGAGGTCCCTTTTGTAATGAACCCCCTGTTTTCATCAAAGGGACCAATACTAAGTGAGCGATTCTATTCTCAGGTAGGACCTGAACTATTATATTGTTGGTATGGGCCATTATGTTTATTTCCCCCATAAATTCAGCATCACTCACTCCTGGTATACTATGGAGACCCATAAGACTTGTGCTGCTTTAGCCAAGAAGCATTCCCACTGTTCCTCTAGGGAGAGGGCCAAAAACTCCTGTAGGTAGGGCCTGAGATCCCATATCCAGAGTTAGTACAAATCTGGCGGTGGTACTGAGGTTCAGTCCTGCACTCTCTGGAGTGGCTCAGAAGAGGTCCTGGGCAGTGTGCTGCTTGGATTGAAAGCCTGAGCTGGAACAGTGGTGAATGCCCCTATTGTTTGGTGGGACCGAGGCAGGCCCTGTGGGCTCTTTCCCCGCAAGGGGTGGCCATCTAAATTCGTCTTGGATCTACATTAATTTGCCCAATGGTTTCCCGGTCTACAGTGAGAACAAAGGCCAGGGGGTGGCCGAGTGCAGCCAATAGAGGGGTTAGATGTTTTCTGACGCTGCTTACAATTTCTTGCAAAATGACCTCCCCTTGCCACATATAAAGCAAGCACAGCGGCTCTGGCCACTTTGGTCCTGGAATACCTGCTGCACGGCAACAGTCTTCATCGCTTCTTGAATGTAGGTAGGTCCAATCTCAGCACAAAGTCTAATAATCTCTTGCAAGGTAGCTCTCTTTTTATAGGGGCTCAATGCCTCCTTGCAGTATGTATTTGCATTTTCAAAAGCCAATTGTTTGACCAGGACTTGCCCAGCCTGTGTGTCGTTTATGATCCTTCCTACTGCTTATAGCAGTTGAGCTACAAAATCCTGAAAAGGTTCCTCAGGCCCTTTTCTGATTCCGGATATGTCTAGCGCCTTTTCTCCTTTTGTTGGCAGCTCTCTCCAGGCCCTAATTTTGGAGACGTTAATTTGTTGATAAGCCTGAAGTATGTATTGCAGCTGCTGGGTGATTGCAGCATAGGTCCCAGTTCCGACCAGCATATCTACGTTTATGGGTACGTTATGCTGCCTGTTTCTCTCAGCTTGTTCGGTACTGAGCTCTGTCCAGCTAGTTTTCCACAGGAGGTAAGCTCTTCGGGAGAGGAAGGCCTTTGCAATGGATTTCCAATCAGAGGGGCACAAGGCTTCTGCTGTGATGGAATCCAGGAGGCCCAACATGAATGGCACAGTGTGCCCATACAAAGACACTGCTGCTTTAAGGTCCTTCAGGGTTTTGAATGGAACGACCTGATGGACCTGGAGCATCCTCCCTGGATTGTTAGAGTTGGGCTGTTCTAGGACTGGAAAGGCCTTTAGGCAAAAGCCAGGTATCCTCTCCAGCCTGCTGTGCCTCCTGAAGGGCTTGCTGAACTGCGGAGAGGAGCAGCACCATAGTTCGTGGCATTTTGCACTTTTGGCTTCGTGCTGGTGGCAGTAACGTCAGCCAAAGAGAGCGCAGCTAATCAAGGGGCACATATATTTGATTCTTTTTCCCAATCTGAATCAGAACCCTCCCCTTCTGGATCCCTTTGTTCTTTTAAGGAATAGCTTGGGGGACAAGTGCAGGCTTCCTGGTTTCCCATTTCCTCCTTGCGTGGTGCCAAGATGGCCCAGGTGAACGTAGCCCTATACCTTCTGTTGCAAATGTTCTGTGAACTCATGGTGGGAGATAGAGGCTACTCTCTCAAAGAGTCAGGCCTGGGATCTAAACTTTCTCGCACAAGCGTCCAGAGAGAAAATGTAAAAAGCGGGATCTTATCTGGCCCCTCAACTATATCGAGCACAAAACTGCTTCCCAACCTTCTCCCAGGTACCCAAATTTACCGTCCCTTCCTCTGGGAACCTGGGACAGGTCTCCTACACAAAATCTAAAAATTGAGCAAGCTGAACACTTTTAATAGGAGTTCCTCTGGCCCTCACTAGGGCTTTAAGCATATCTACAAATAACTGACGGTCCTTTGACCCTGAATGTCCCATATTTTACACCCAGTTGAAACTCCAATCCTTATCTGATTGCGCACACCTCGGAGAGTCTCCTCATCTCTGGCTTAGAAGTTCCCCTGTACTCGAGCCCCCTGTTGGACACCACTTGCTGAAACTGGCTTTGCTCTGTGTCTGGCATGGAGAGATTAATCCTGAGTAGGGGTCACGGAAGATTAGACAGAAAAGGAAGACACAAGACACATACAAGTTAAGTGAAAGTTGGGTCCAGGTGAGACATAGTGCTCTGATGGAGCTACTGCCAACCCAGAACAGATGCAGCAAGTTTATTTTATCTGCATCTCAAGGGGAGGTGCTTGGGGGCAGGGTAAAGAGCACAAACAACACTTGGTGTTGTTTGTGCGTTCAGTAAGTGGAACTCTATCAGGAAAATGTTAACTTGTGGCAGCTAGCTGGAACATAAATTAGATACAGCTAAATGTTTGTGCAGATTGAGCTAAAGGTCATGGCTGTGTACAAGGAAAGACCTTGCAAGTTCCTTGTTCTTAGGGCCAGCTCTGCAAAAACCCAAGGGGCAGCCAGACTTGGGTGCAGCCCGAGTTTCTGGACCACAGCTGTTCAGTTGCAATCCTTCAGTTAAACTACCCCCAAGTCAGAGACCTTCAGCTCAGTTGTTCCCACCATGCATCTATGTTCATGAGCCACCACTAGTCTATTAGTTTGTCATATTGCGGTGGCTCGTGTGTTGCTGGAGGCTATGCCACCAGTACTTTAAGCACCAGCAGGAAGAAGGAAAGGGGGATCACTTCTGAGTGGTTGGCCACAGAAACCCTTATGAATAGCAGCAGACCCTTGTCTGATAGAGTGCCAGAACATGAATACCTCAGGTTGGAAGGCACTCAAACTTGGGAATAACTTCCTCTTTTATTTATTTATTTAAAGTTTTTATTGTGAGGTTTACATGGGAGAACATCAGTTTTACATTCATCCTATCAAATTTCATTTCATTGCAATGATCAAATAACCATGCATCATCAAATAACCAAAGGGTACACTCCCCCAGGCCCACCCCCAGGTCATCAGCACACAACCCTTCTTCCTCCCTGAGTTCAGTGTCCCCAGCTTTTTCATCTGTCCACGTCATCATCTCTTTCTCTATCTCTGGCATCACTGCGTCTCTAGGTAGGGTCCTGCTCTCTGCTCTTCTCACTTGATGGTACCAGGGACCTCCACTCCTGGGATGCAAAATCAATCACTCCCCTCCTTTTGTCAAAAAAACATTTACCTCTGTATTTCCTACCCTCACAGTCAGTCCTGATGGCAATTATTCACTATTGTACCACAAGAGTCTTATCTCTATATCCTTTCGCCAGCCCAGTCCCAATAGGTTGGAAATAATTCAGTGGAGATTCTACCTTCCCCCACCCTGTCTGGAATTAAGCTTCCTCTTGAAAGCTTGTAAGCCAGTCATTTCTTGCCTTTATAGAGCCTCCCCCCCACCATTTTGGGTAGCCAATGTCTAAGTTGCCCATCCCTGTCAACCCTCTGTACCACCGAGGGGGTAGAAGTGATCCTTGCTGTAAAGATTTGTTCCCTTTTCTGAGCTACTACATCCATGTGTTGTTGTTGTTAAGTACCATGGTGTCGGCTCCATCTCATATTGACCTTGTACAGGGTTTCCAAGGCTGTAAATCTTTATGAGAGCAGAAAGCCTCGTCTTTTCTCCCGCAGAACAGATGGTAGTTTTAAACTGCCAGACTTGAGGTTAGCAGCCTGATTCGTAGCCACTACGCTACCAGACCACCTTACTACATAGCTAAGTATAGGTAAAGTTCATCAAATTATAGCAGGTTACTCTCTCTCAACCCCCCATCCCCCTTCTTCTGGTTGAGTTCTGATCATTCAGCCATTGAAGCCAGGTCAAGTGGGTACGATCTGCAAGAATGTGTATTCTTTTGCATCTCCCCTCACTTCATATCACCTGGATGCTTCAGTTTCCACTCTAGTCCTCTTTGGCCATGTCACTGCCTCTCGGCCCAGGAGTCCCCAGGTCTTGCCATACTGCTGGCCATCTAGGTCTCCACCCGGGTTCACAGGGGTCTCTTGGATGTGGTCAGACTTAGCTAGCAACTTCATTGCTGTTTCTTTCCCTCTTCCCCTGATCAGTGACCAACATGGTCATCAGCCAGATCACCTGCTCATGTATTCCTCTTGAGTCTTAGTCTTGAAAGGGAGTTTGATCTGAGGGTTCCTGACCACTTGCCTGGGTGAACAACTTACTTATTCTTGTAGTAATCAATAAGACTGTCATTATTGTTTCGGATTTTTCCTGCCAGTCTTTCTTTCACGAAGTATCTTCTGTTCTTCTAGTTGCTCCAGGCTGGTCTACTTGTCCTTTCCAGTGGAAATTTCCTACCTCAGACAATTCTGCATTGGGTTCTGGATTCCACTTAAGGTCTTAGGTAACATAGTATTCCATTGTGTGTATATATCACAGTTTGTTTATCCATTCTTTAATTGATGGGCCCTTGGGGCCGATAGGCTGTGGGAAAAACTGTGGGCTCATCACTGGACTTTTTTTGGAGGGTGCGCACCCACCTGCCTGAAGGCATCCAGGCTGGGCAGAGAAGGCACCTTAGGGAAGAGGAGGAAAAAAATGTGTAGAATCCGCCCCCCCCCACCTCCTTTTGCAAATGTCACTGCACTGCTTTCAGTGATAGTTCCCTGTGCTGGTCTGACTGTAGCCCCACCCTCTGAATTCTACCTGGATGGGGTAGCTGCAGGGAGAGTCCTGTTTCTTGAGTGATTCCTAAATCACAGTAATTTCCTTTATACCATGACGTTTCCATTGGCTGGTGAGGGAAACTGATGCCCTGCACCTTATGCTAGATCCAGAGCTCTGGTGATGTTCTGTGAAAGCAGCTTCTCTGGGTTTTCAGTCTCTCCCCCATGGAGCCTGTCCTACCTGACTCTGCTCTGCTGCCACCAAAACCAGAAGTCCAATAACTTCCTCTTGAAAGTAGAGTTGACCTTCATGATATGGATGGAGCAAAGTAGAGCTGACCTTCATTGTTGATTGGGCACAATTCAAAGTGTCAAAGTGAGAAGAACAGCTGTAAACATTCATTAATATTTGGATTGTGGAATGTACGAAGTATGAATATAAGAAAATTAGAACTCATCTTGAAATGGTTGAACACTGACAAATTCTTTTTGGCATAGTGACGGTGTACTCCTTCCACCTTCTTTTAATGTTTCCTGTATCTGTCAATACTTTGCCCATAGAATCCTCCAATATTGCAACCTAAGGCTTGAATCTTTTTCTTCAGTTCTTGAGGAATGCTAAGTGTGTTCTTTCATTTTGCTTTTCTCACTCAAGATCTTTGCAGATTTCATTATAATACTTTACTTTGTCTTCTCAAGGTGCCTTTGAAATTTTATATTCAGCTCTTTTACTTCGTTATTTCTTCCAGTTGTTTTAATTTCTCTACATTCAAGAGTAAGTTTCAGTTGAAAACTTAGAA
>NW_006408935.1:270296-272131 GCF_000296735.1 Chrysochloris asiatica | reverse complement strand
ATCAGGGTTGTGTCCTTGCTCCATGGGTATTCAATCTGCATACTGAGCAAATAATTGAAGAAACTGGATTATATGAAGAATTTGGTATCTGGATTGGATGAAGACTCTTCAACAACCTGTGATAAGCAGATGAAACAACCTTGCTTGCCAGAAGAGAAGAAGTATTGAAGTACTTACTGATGAAGATAAAAGACTATATAAGCTTTCAGTTTAGATTGCACCTCAATGTAAAGGAAATGAAAATCCTCACTACTGGACCAGTAAATAACATCATGATAAATAGTGAAAAAGTCTAAGTCAAAGATTTCATTTTACTTGGATCCACAATCAATACTCATGGAAGTTGCTGTGTAGTCACCAAATCAAATGATGTATTGCATTAGATAAATCTGTTGCAAAAGATCTCTTAAAAAATGTTAAAGAATCCTGCTTGTATGAGTAGTATCTGGGGTCTTAAAAGCTCATGCGTGGCCATCGAAGGTGCAGCTATTGGTCTCTCTATGTGCAAAAGAAAGAAAAGTGATAAGAAGTGTAGAGGCTTGGAATTAATTAGTCCAATGGACTGTTGGAACACGTGAACATCAGTTTCCATGATTCTGAGACCGGAAGAACTAGATGGTGCCCAGAAACCATTACCAACTTCCCTGAAAGGGATCGTGCTAGAGGGTCTCTGATAAATGGGCAAAAATGTGGAACAAAACTAAAAATTATTTAATTAAAAACAAACAAACAAATGAGTTTACTGGTCAGAGAGAGACTGGAGGAACCTGAGACTATGGACCTTGACTAGCCTTCAGGTCTGATTGTCCTCACTACCCTGGTCGTCCAATTTCAGCCAAGCAGGAGAAAGGTTTATAAGTGGCGGGGTGGGGAAGGACAACAATATTAGCAAGGTATACTCACCATAGATTGGTCAATCATTCAAAATCAAAAAGGCCACATTTTTCTAAGGCACAAGTTGAGAAGGGATAGGAAGGGGGGTCCACCCCAATGCAAATAGGGACCACAAAGGGAAAGCAGGATAACTGTTGTTGTATTCAGGGGATTTTAAATATGGAGATGAAACAAAGTGTATGATTTGTTGAGTGTAAATTTATAATCTTGTCTGTAAATCTTCACTCAATTCACAATAGAACGTTTTTAAAAAAAGTTAAGGAGCCAAAATGTCACTTTGAGGAGTAAGGTGTGCTCAACACAAATCATGTTATTTTCAATCACCTCATTTGCATGTGCAAGCTGGAAAATGAAGACTGTAGAAGAATAATAGGAAGACTATAGAAGAATCAATGCATTTGAATTCTGGTGTTGACAAAGAATATTGATAGTACCATGGACTGCCAGAAGAACACCCAAATTTGTCTTGAAGGAAGTACAGTAAGAATGCTCCTTGGAAGTGAGAATGGTGAGACTTTGTCTCATATACTTTGGACATATTATCAGGAGGAAGCAGTCCGTAGAAAAGAACATCATGTTTGGCAAAGTGGAGGGTAAGTGACAAAGAGGAGATGGACGGACACAACAGCTGCATCAGAGGGTACAACGTGACAACAATTGTGAGGATGCTGTGGGACGAGGCAGCGTTTTGTTCTGTGGTGCACAGGGCCATGATGAGTCAAAACCAACTCAACAGGTCTTAACAACAGCAACAACATATTCATGAAAAATACTGGTCTATAATTTTCTATTTTGGTAATGTCTTTGCCTGGTTTTTATATCAGGGTTATGCTCAATTTATGAAATGAATTTAGGAGTTTTCCATCCATTTTTGTGTGTAAGTAGAATTGGTGTCAGTTTTTCTTTGAATATTTGGTAGAATTCATCAGTAAGGCCATCTG
>NW_006408935.1:258095-269631 GCF_000296735.1 Chrysochloris asiatica | reverse complement strand
TTTTTACAAACAGATTCGGGGTCTTCTACCTAACTTCTCTAGGATTGGTTTACACTTGGTAAGGTATGGGATTACACAATCCGATTGGCCACTACCTATAGCTAGAATAGCTTCATTAGGATAAGGAGGACGTTTGTTATGCTAGGACAGTTTAATTAGGGTAAAGAAGACATACATTATCTAGCCTTGGGTTTGTTAGGAGAGTTTATCTCTACTTTTATGGCTCATAGGGGAAAGGGGTCATCTCCATCTGGTACTAACTGACCAGGCACATTCCTGAGACAGGGAGACATGCTTTAGCCTAGGTAAAAAATGGAGCTTTCTTCTTAGGGTCCCACACTGTCATTCTTATTTGATTCAAAGAATTTTTTAAATTTCATTTTTTATGTCTTCGTGCCGGTATATCTTTAATTAAAAAAAAATTTACTAACGTTGCACATATCTTGGTAATTTTATTTCCACAGTATCATACAGTACAATCAAAATTTTTAGTGAATGGTTTAGTGAATTTTAATACGTACACATTGTTGTTATTGTTAGCTGCTGTCAAGTTGATTCTGACTCATGGCAACCCCATGTGACAAAATAGAATGGTTCCATGGGGTTTTCTTGGGTATAATTGTTACAGAAGCAGTCACCAGTCCTTTATTCTGTGTGCTATTGGGTGGAGGCAAGGAATCAGGGTAAAACATTTGTGGCACCTAGGGGCCTTAATCAGGGTGCAGGGCACCTCCATCATCCCCTAAAATATTCTCAGTATAGCCACTGACCTCCTCTCCCTCCTTATAGTTTGTCACTTTGGGGATAACATCTGCATAGATTCAGACAGCATGTATTCTTTGAGACATAACTCAACATCATTATTTTAAGGACCAGCCAAGAGTATGTGCTGTGTTTCGGCAGTTTGTCCCTCTGATGACTGAATATTATTCCATGAAATTCCTGGTTGGTGCAAAGGATTAATGTGTTCGATTCCCTACTACTATAATGTTAGAGTTTCAAGTCCATCGAGAGGCACCTCAGAGGAAAGGCCCGGAGACTTGCTTCTGAAAACCAGCTATTGAAAATCTTATGGAATGCAGCTCTACTGCGACACACATGGGGTTACTTAAACTAGAATGGATGCAAGTGGCAACTGTGTGTTTTTGTTGCTCATTTTCAGTATTTTAGGGTAAGAATGAACCACAGTCTGTTTAACCAGTCATCTATGAGTATTATGGGGCATTTTGGGTGTTTGCTGTCTTGGCTATTTTAATAAAGCTTCTGTGAATAACTGCACATAGGTTTTATATCAATGTATACTGCCCTGGGTGGCACAAACTGTTTGAGTAAACTAAAAGGTTCAAACCCACCGAAGGGTACCATGGAGGAACAACTGAGCTATCTGCTTCCATGAAGATTACAGCCAAGAAAACCCCATGGGACTCAATACTGCTCCGTATCACCAGTAATGTGTGGGCACTAGCTTGATGGCAAACACCCCGTTTCCCCAACGCACTCAGATTAAGCCTGAAGTCCTCATTGTGAGCTGTGAACCCTCGTGTCCTTGGTCCTTGCTGACCCTCTGCCCTCACCTCCCTTCCCTCCGCCTCTTCCCTCTCTTCTATTCCAGTTATATGCGCCTTCTTGATTTTCCCTGCATGCTTGAAGCTTACTCCCACTGGTAGTGGGTTGATGATGCTCCCTCTGGTCCCCAATAATAAAATATCCACTTTGAACCTGAGAATGTGACCTTATTTGGAAAAGTCCCTTTGAAGGTACAATTAGGTGAAAGATGTCAAGATGAGATCACCCTGAATTATCAGGGCAGGCCCTCAGTCTATGACCAGTGTTCTCAGAAGAGAAGGGAAGGGAGAAGACACAGGGTAGAAAGCACGTGAAGATGGAGGCAGATGTTGGAGTGATGCCGTCAGCAACCAAGGGACGCCTGGAAGTGCCAGAGCTGGCAGAGACGAGGAAGGGTTCTTTTCTAGAGCCATCTGAGGAAGTGTGGTCCTGCCAATATCTCGATGTGGACTCTGACCTCCAGAACTGAGAAGACTGCATTTCTGTTGTGTGCAGCCCCCAAGTTTGTGAGAATTTGTTACAGCAGCCACAGGAAATGAATACCTTACCTCAGGGACCTTTGCACTGCCCGTTTCCTCTGCCTGCAATAGTCTTTCCCTAGATCTCCATGGGAGTCCTGGTGTGGTGCTTCAGGATAAATCGCTGGACCACATTAGTTAGAGCCACAAGGTCGACAGTCAGAAACCCTACACAGGGTCACTATGAGTCAGAAGTGACTCGACGGCACATAACAACAACAGGATCTCCATGGGGCTCATTCCTTCACTTCTCCTGATCTCTCTTCTCAAATGTCACCTCAAGGAGCCCTCATGACTATCCTGGCTAAAAGAATCCCCTCACTTTGTTCCTGTAACTCTATTCTCTGCTTCACTTATTTTCAGAACAGAGGACCCTGGATGGTGCAAATGGTTTGCTCTTCACCATGAAAGGCCTGGTGGTTTGTATGCACCCAGTAGTGCTGCAGAAGAAAGGTCTGGCAATCTGCTTCCAAAAAGATTGCAGTCAAGAGAACCCTATGGAACGGTTCTATTCTGTGACAGTTGGGGTTGCCATGTGTTGGAACTGATTGGATGGCACTGGGTTTAGGTTTAGTTTTACCTTCAGAACACCAATCACTTTTGGATACTTATTTGTTCCCTAGTTTATTGCTCGCCTTCCCTGTGTCTTTGTTCCAGGGACTGTTGGACAATCTGACTTCAGGAGGAGAGCCTTCTGGACATTTGCCTGGTGATAATCTTTCATCACCTGGGCAGAGATCGCAACAATAAAGATTTCCATTATTCCTGGAGTGTGCTGAAGAGTTCTCGGCCATGAAGGAATTTACACAGGTTGCAACATCTCTGTCTGGAAAATTTTACAAGCTTGCTATTTAAAAATTTATTTTAGATTTACTGAACAGCTGCAAAGATGGCACAGAGAGATTCTGAATACCTCTACCCAGTGTCTCCTATTGCTAACATCTTATATAACAGACATTTTATATAGTGTATTTGTTGAAATTAAGAGATTAACATTGCTACAACATTACTAAACATTATTTGGATTTTAACCATTTTGCTCATTAATGTTCTTTTTCTGTTCCAGGATCCAATCCAGGGTACTACAACAAAAAAACCCAAACCCACTGCCGTGGAGCCAATTTTGACTCAATATGACCCTATAGGACAGAACTGAAGTTCTTCATAGGGTTTCCAGGGTTGTAAATCTTTACAAGGTTCTAAATCCTCATAGGGAATCCTGGTGTGTCGCTATAGGATGAGCCCTGGACTGCTAACCACAGGTTTGGTGGTTCAAATCTACCAGTGGTTCCTCAGAAACCCTATACAAGGTTGCTATGAGTCAGAACGAATTTGACAGCGTTTAACAACAACAACACCCCCGTAGGGTTTCTAAGGCCTCCGCATCTTTCTTCAATGGAGTCATTGCTGGGTTTGAACTATTCACCTTTCCATTAGTGGTTGAGCACTTAAACTCTGCATCACCAGGGCTCCTTCCAATCCAGGGTACCATACTGGATTGACTTGTCATGTCTCCTTAATGTCCTCTGTCTAGTGACCATTTCCCCATCCTTCCTTGTTCTTCATGACTTGGACAGCTTTGAAGTGTTGTTGTTAATTGCTATTGAGCTGACTTAAACTCACAGTGAACTTACAGACAGCAGAACAAACCTTTCCCCAGTCTGCACCATCTTCATGGTCCACAGTATGATTGAGTCTGTTGCGGCCATGTGTATTTTGAGTGTTTTCCAACCTAAGGGGCTCATTTTCTGCTCATTTTTGGTGGCTTTTGTGTCACTGTGGTGCTAGACGTTATGCCATCCGCAGGGTTACCCATGGTGGAGAGGTTTCCATGGAACTTCCAGACTAAGATAGACTAGGAAGGAGGGGCTGACGATCTACATCTGAAAAAGCCAGCTGGTAAAAATTCAACAAAAATAACAGCAAATCTCTGTGGAATTCGAGCAGCTGATGGGCTCGAACTGCTGACCTTGTGGTTCGCAGTTCTGTGCTTATCCTACCAAGCCATCGTGTTCCCATTTGTTAATGTGGCATGATTTAAATCGAAAAGAAACAGCTGCAAACATCTATTAATGATTGGAATGTGGAATGTATGAAGTATGAATCTAGGAAAATTGGAAGATGGCAAAAATGAAATGCAATGCATAAAGATCAATAGCCTAGTCATCAGTAAGCTGAAATGGACTTGTGTTGGCCATTTGATAACAATCATATGGTCTACTATGCTGGGAATGACAAACTGAAAAGGAAGGACCTGGCTTTCATAGTCAAGAAGAACATTTCAAGATTTATCCAGAAGTACGCACAACATTGTCAGTGACAGGATAATATCCACACACCTATAAGGGAGATCAGTTAATATGAATATTATCCAAATTTACACACCAACTACTAATGCCAGAGATGAAGAAACTGATCCTCCCCCCGACCTTTTTTTTTTTTTTACCAACTTCTGCAGTCTGAAGTTGATCAAACATACACTCAAGATGCATTGATAATTACTGGTGATTAGAATGCAAAAGATGGAAACAAAGAAGGATCGGGTCGTTGGAAAATATGGTCTTGGTGATAGAAATTAACCTGGAGGTTGCATGATAGAATTTTGCAAGACCAACAACTTCTTTATTGCAAATATGATTTTTTAACCACACAAATGACGGCTATACACATGGACCTTGTTGGATGGAATATACAAGAGTAAAATCGACTGCATTCAGGGAAAGAGACAATGGAAATGTCCAATATTATCAGTTAGAACAAGGCCAGAGGATGATCTGATGCGTTGGATACTAATGACTGAAAATGAGAAGACTTGTGGGATGGCATGTAAGATATTATATATGAAGAAAGCAAAAGTCATTAAAAAGACAGGAAAGAAAGAAAAGACCAAAGTAGCTGTCAGAAGGGACTTTGAAACTTACGAGTAGCTAAGTGACTGGAAGAGATGATGAAATGTAAGAACCAAACAGAACATTTCAAAGGACTGTTCATGAAGCCACAGTCAAGCATTACAATGAAATGCTCAAAGACCTGAAGTTAGAAAACCAAAAGTGTAGAACAGGTTCAGCATTCCTCAAGCTGAAAGAACTGAAGAAAAAAAAAAACAAAAAACTTAAGCCTCGACTAACAATATTACAGTCCTGGTGTGGCACTGTAGGATAAGCACTGGACTGCAAACAGCAATGTCAGTGGTTCAAACCCATCAGCTGTTCCTTGGGTTTCTATGAGTAAGAACCAATTGGATGATATTTAACAACAACAGCATGGACAAAATACTGAAAGATGCAGAAAGCATCAAAAGAACATGGAAGGAACACACAGTGTATCAAAAGTAATATTCAGGCATTTCAGAACCAATGGCGCTGAAGGAAGAAGTCCAAGCTGCACTGAAGACACTGGTGATAAAAAAGGTTCCAGGAACTGACTGACTGATGCAATTCTGGAAGCACTCATTAGTCTATGCCAAGAAATGTCAGAGACAGCTACCTGGCCCACTGATGCAAAAAGATCTATATTTGTGCCCATTGCAAAGAAAGGTGACCCAATAGAAGGTGGAAATCATGGAGCAGTATAATTAACATCACATGCAAGTTAAACTTTACTGAAGATAATTTTAAAATGGTTGCAGCTGCACATCAACAAGGCGCTGCCAGAAATTCAAACCAATTCAGAAGAGGACTTGAAACTAGGGATACTGTTGCTGATGTCAGATGGATCTTGGTTGAAAGCAGAGAATACCAGAAATATGTATACTTATGTTTTATTGACCATGCAAAGGCATTCGACTGTGGGGATCATAACTAACTATAGAAAACATTGCAAAGAATGGGAATTCTGAACATTTAATTATGCTCATTTAGAACATTCATATAGACTAAGGGGCAGCTGGTTGAACAGAAAAAGGGGAAATGAATTGGTTTAAAATTAGTAAATGTGTGCATCGTTGTTGTATCCTTTCACTACATTTATTTAATTTTTATGATGAGTGAATCATTCAGAAAGCTGCATTATATGAAGAAGAATGTGGCGTCAGGATTTCAGGAAGGATCATCAACAACCTGAAATATGCAGATGCTTGCTTGCTGAAAGCAAAGAGGACTTGAACTTAATGAAGATCAGTATGGATTATGATTCAATGTAAAGAAAACAAAAATCCTTACAACTGGACCAATAAAGAACATGAAAAATGGAGAAAAGATTGAAGTTGTCAATGATTTCATTTTACCTGGATCCATAGTCATTTGCTCGTGGAAACAGCATCTGAAATCAAACAACATAGTGCATTAGGCAAATCTGCTGCAAGATCTCTAAAGTGTCAGAGAGCGAAGATGTCACTTTGAGGGCTAAGGTGCGCCTGACTCAAATCATGGTATTTACAGTCGCTCTATATGCATGTGAAAGTTGGACAATGAATAAGGCAGACCAGAGAAGAATTGATGCATTTGATTGTGGTACTGGAGAAAAATATTGAAAGTATCATGAACTTACAGAAGAACAAACAAACTTGTTTAGGAAGAAGTATAGTCAGTATGCTTCTTAGAGGCGAGGCTGGTGAGACTTTGACATGTTAGGATATACAGAAGTTGGAAAAGGACATTATGCTTGGTAAAGTAGAGGCTTGTGGGAAAGAGGAAGACCTTCAATGAGATGAATTGATGCAGTGGGAGCAACAAAGAGTTCAAACAGAACAATTGTGAGGATGACGCAGGACCGGGCAGTGTTGTGTTCTGTTGTGCATAGGTATGCTATGAGTCGGAACCAACTCAACTGCACCTAACATAAGCAACATCTTCCAAGAATCTTCTCAGAATCTAAAACGAACTCAATGACACCTAACAACAACAACATAACTCAGACACCTGAATTCCTGTCATTAATTCATTATAATATCAAAACCATTTAATTCGTAAGCACATGTATGTCTGTTATGTGCTGTTGAGTTGGTTCTGGCTCATAGCAACCCTGTATAAGGGTTTCTGAGGAGTGGCTGGTGAGTTTGAACCACCGACCTTGTGGTTCAAACTGTCCTTTTGGTCTAGTGCTTATGTGTCATAAAATCAAACAAAAAAACACATCTGATTTAGTAATACCATCTGGATGTAAAAATTGTATATTCATAAGTGCTTTTGTTTAGAAGCCCTTATTATACTATTCAAAATAAGTAATTTTTCTACAGGGCACTCTTTAAATAGACTGCCTAATTAAGTCACAGGAAGCAGTCTCTTTGCAGCTGTGGCTTCATGGAAGAAACTCTGATCAAAGCACTTTTAAGATTCAAACAGAAGCCTTCGAGATGGAATCTCAGATTTCACCTAAATGCATGCCTTCTTGAGCGAGGCTCACATACTCTCTGGATCTCTGAAGCAAGTTTAAATACCAAGCTTATGAGGTCACTGCCTATTTCCTCTTATGATTGTTGTGTTATGTTACGCTGTTGTTAGGTGCTGTTGAATCTGTTCCCACTCATAATGATCCTATGCACAACAGAGCAAAATACTGCCTGGTCCTGTGCCAATGTGCCAATGTAACAATCATTGTTACACTGCAGCCCAGTGTCAGTCCATCTTGGAAATCTTAGTTTCCATTGGTCTTCCACTTTACTAAGCATGATGTCCTTCTCCAGGGAGTAGTCCTTCTTGGCAATATGTCCAAAGTAATGAGAGACAAAAATCTCACTGTCCTTGATTTTAAGGAGCAGTCTGGCTGTACTTCTTCTAAGGCAGATTTGTTTGCTCTTCTGGCAGTCCATGGTACTCCTCCAACACCATAATTCAAATGTATCAATTCTGCTATGGTCTTCCATATTCATTGCCCAGCTTTCACATGCGTATGAGGCAATAGAAAATGCTGTGACTTGGGGCAGGCAAAGCAACATCTTTGCTCTTGAACACTTGGGCAGCAGGCTTGCCCAATGCAACAAATACATCTTTCGATTTCTTGACTGCTGCTTCCAAGAGTGTTGATTGTGGATCCAAGTAAAATGAAACCCTTGACAACTTCAATCTTTTCTCCATTTATCATGATGATATCCAGTTGTGAGGATTTTTGTTTTCTTTACATTGAGGTACAATTCATACTTAAGAGCCTACTTTGACCTTCATCAGAAAGTATTTTAAGTCCGCTTTGCTTCTAGCAAGCAAGACTGTGTTATCTGCATATTGGAGGTGTCCAATGAGTTTTCCTCTAGTCCTGATGTCATATTCTTCATTATATAATCCAGTTGCCTTATTGTTTGCTCAATTTAAACATTGAATAAGTATGGTGGAAAGATATAACCCTGGCATACCATTCCTGATTTTAACCATTCAGTACTCCCTTGTTCTGTTTGAACAATTGCCTCTTGGTCTATGTACAGATTCTTCATGAGCACAATTAAGTGTTCTGGAATACCCATTCTTTCCAATGTTAGCCATAGTTTGTTATGATCCACACAGTCAAATGCCTTTACATAGTCAATAAAACACAAGTAAATACCTTTCTTATACTTTATCCTTTTAGCCAAGATCTAGCTGATGTCAGCAATGATATTCCTAGTCCCATGTCTCCTGAATCTGGCTTGATGTTTTTTTCAGCTTCCTGTCAATGTACTTTTCTAACCATTTAAAAATTATCTTTGGAACAATTTGACTTACATGAGATATCAGTGATATTGTTCGATGATTTCTGCATTCCGTCAGGCCACCTTTCTTTTGAATGGGCACAAATATGGATCACATCCAATCATTTGGCCTGTTAACTGTCTTCCAAATTTCTTGGTATGGTAGAGTGAGCACCTCCTGGTCTATTAATTTGTTGAAACATTTCAATTTGTCTTCCATCAATTCCTGGAAACTTATTTTTTTGCCAATGCTTTCAGTGCACCTTGGACTTTTTCCTTCAATACCATTGAGTCTTGATCACATGCCACCTCTTGAAATGGTTAGGTATCAACCAATTCTTTTTGTTACAGTGACTCTGTGTATTGCTTCTATCTTCTTTTGATGCGTCCTGCGTCACTCAATACCTTATGATAGTCTATGTTACAACAGCAAATCATTCTCAAATCAACACAACACAAAGCAATGCACACATACAAAAGTAGATGCATAATTTCAAGTCGTAGCTAGGAGCTTTCTTTCCCCTTACCTAAAAATCCTCCAAGCCTATCAAATTTCCTGGGCCCTCCCTGGTAAGGATCCTCCTTATTAAATCTATCTAGGTCTCATGTGGGAAATCTCAGGTCATAATCTGGGGTTCCAGCACAAGCATGAAAGTTTCTAAGGTTATAATCGAGCTGGGGAAGAAACACCATTTTTAGGGCTACAAGATGGTGATATTGGGGATGGAAAGAGAAGTATTGTTCTTTCCAAAAAGTGACTTTTCTCAGGTGGGACTCTAACCTACCCTCACTGAGATTTCTAACCAAGGAGATGAGAGCCTCTGAAACTAGATGGCAGTGGGTCCCAGGGGCTGAGGCTGCTTGTGATAATGGAGCTTGTTTAGGGTTTAGGGCTGTGCCTTGACACTTCCCGCTTGTCTAATTTCTCGAGGCAGGTAGAACCACCTGGAGCACACGTTCCTGATTGTTAGACTCCTCCCATTCTGTTTCTGCTGCTGAGCAAAGATGGGACTCAGTGGACTTCAACACAAGTGGAGCCTCTGGTAACCTCCAGGGAGCCCTTACTGGCTAAAACTAAATTGGGGCACACCATAAGCGACTGCAGGGGCTTGGTACTCACTTCTGGAGCTTCAAGGACAACTGTCCCAAATCAGAATTTGTAACTGAACTCACTGGAGTCCTTGTCCTGTCTTGTTAGCTGATCAAAACAAGAAGGATCCAGTTTGATAGTGAAATGGAAAGTGGGTATATTGTCTGCGCAGACAAGGAAGAATGCAGGGTCTGATGGCATGAAAATTGCATGTTTCCTGACAAAAGAGTCAGGGATGTTTTTAAGGGGAACCTGGACTCAGTTTAGGGAGAATCTCCCTCCCCTGAGTAAACTAGGGATGGGCATTACTGAGTCATACTGGAATGGGCATCATGATGAACAGACTTCTCACTTCTGCAGTGGTTCTGGTGTGTAGGTGTATTAGAAAACAGGTGTCCTTCCAGTTAAGGGTTATTCCAGAGCCATTGGAAGGACAATATTGCCCTGTCTGCACTAACAGGGAGACCCAGCTGGAACTGGTTCTAGATAAGGCAATTCTTCGGTCCTTGAGATCTAAGTCAAAACCACAGAATCAGTCAATTCCTACATGGAGAATTCCATCTTGGTATATTGAGTGGAGGAGAGTCCTAGTGTGGCGCTGTGGGTTAATGTGCTGGATTGCAAAGTCGGTTTGAACCGCATTGTTGGCGGTTCAAGCTCACCAGCTGCTCATTGGAAACCCTATGCTGGGTTGCTATGGGTCAGAACAGACTCGACAGCACTTAACAACAACAACAATATTGAGTGGAGTCCTGGTGTGGCGATGTGGGCTAATGCACTAAACTGCAAAGTCGGTTTGAACCACAAGATCGGCAGTTCAAACTCACCAGTTACCCTTGGAAACCCTATACAGATTTGCTATGAGTCAGAACGGACTCGATGGCACTTAACAACAACAACAATATTGAGGTGAAGGTTTTAGGGTTGTTATGAGTTAGAATGGACTCTGCTGTCATAGGCTTGGTGGTTTTGCCTTGCCGATTACCCAAATAATCACTGGGTGGTGATCTTACTTCCTTGGTTGCATAACTCAAGATCCCTGGTGTGGCACTGTGGGTTAATGTGCGGGACTGCAAAGTCGGTTTGATCCACAAGGTCAGGGGTTCAGGCTCACCAGCTGCTCCTTGGAAAACCTGTACAGGGTGTCTATGGGTCGGAATCAATTCGAAGACACTTAACAACACCACCACCTCCTTATCTTCTGAGAGGTATATGAAGAGGTCAAGACTGGACTATAATTATCTAAGCTGATTAATTATTGACAAATGAAAACTATAACCTACATGATTAGTTCTTAAGAAAGAGCAGGGAAAGGCAATTATTCCTAATACAATATTTTCCTGCTCTTTCATTTTCCTTAAAACTAAGTACCGTGTTCTAAATGAGTGCAAATGACTCTAAAATATATCCTGATATTTCTTTCCAAGATAGCCGATTAATCAATTATGAAATTGTACACTATATAATTTATAGATTACAAAATGACACTCAATCCAGGTTCTATACTGTTGTATCGTTGGTTTAATTGAAATGGTCAACCATCTCAGTTATTTTCCATTTAATTAACAAATTTACCCATTAGGTAAAGTACTACTGTTGTTGTTAAGTGCTGTTCAGGCGATTTAAACTCATAGCGACCTTGAATAAGATTGCCAAGGAGCAACTGGTGGTTTGAACCACTGACCTTGTGGTTAGCAGTCCAATGCTGGTCCTACAGTGCCACAGGACTCCAATAATATAATTGTTGTTAAGTGCCATCAAGTC
>NW_006408935.1:254715-256070 GCF_000296735.1 Chrysochloris asiatica | reverse complement strand
TTCGAACTGCTGACCTTAAGGTTCGCAGCCCGATTCGTAACCACTACGTTACCAGAGCTCCTTATACAAGTGTGTAGGGCCCATGAAAGACATAATGTGGCTCTGGATATTGAGGTTTCTAGAATGTTATTATGTTCATCTGAGGGGTCAATATTATGAGCATTTCTTTTTCTTTTGAGTATTGTTTCTTATAAGTATTTTCCTTTTTTTATATTCAATTTTTTTTTCTTCTGGATATTATCAAACAATATCACTGACATTGCACTCAAGTAAAATTTTGCTGAAGAAAATTCAAGAATGTTTTTAGTCATACACCAACAGGGAATTGTCAGAAATTCCAGCTGGACTCAGAAGAAGTCATAGAACTAGGGATATCATCTTGGTTAAAAACAGAAAAGACTAGAAGTATGTTTAATAGTGTTCCAGTGACTATGCAAAGGTATGAGACTGTGTGTGGGTTATAACAAATTATGGATAACATAACCAAGAATGAGGATTCCAGAGTATGCAGAACCTGTACATAGAAAAAAAAGGCAGTCGTTTGAACAGAACAAGGGGCTCTCACATGACTTTAAATCAGAAAAAGTGTGGGTCAGCACTGTATCCTTTCCCCAAACTTACTTAATTTGTATGCCGAGCAAAAAATCTGGTAACATGTCCAAAATATATGAGATGAAGTCTCACTATTCTCACTTTTAAAAAGCATTCTGACTGTACACCTTAAGACAGATTTGTTTGTTCTCCTGGAAGTTCATGGTATTGTCCGTATTCTTCACAAAGACTGAAATTCAAAGGAATCAATTCTTCCTTGACCTTCCTTATTTATTGACCTTCTTTCACATGCATATGAGGCTAATACTACGGCTTGGGTCAGGCACACCTTAGTCCCCTATGTGATTTATTTGCCTTTTAACACTTTAAATAGGTCCTTTGTAGCAGATTTGACCCATGAAATGTCATTTGATTTTTTGACTACCCTCTGGTAGTGTAGTGGTTATGATTCGGGCTGCAAACCTCAAGGTCAGCAGTTTGAAACTACCAGCTGTTCCGAGGGAGAAAGATGAGGCGTTCTGCTCCTGTAAAGATTTACAGCCTCGGAAACCTTGTACAGGGTCACTATGGGTCGGAACCGACTTCATGGCACACAGCAGCAGCAGCAGCTTCCATGTGATTATTTCACTCGGCGTAATATTTCTGAGGTTTATACACATTGTAGCATGCATTGAGACTTCATTTCTCTTCAGGGCTGAACAATTTTCAAAGTATGAATATACCATATTGTGTTTATTCATTTATCTATCTGTTAAGGGACACAGGTTGTTTCCATCTTTTGCCTGTTGTGAATAGTGCTGCAG
>NW_006408935.1:251508-252058 GCF_000296735.1 Chrysochloris asiatica | reverse complement strand
TTTTAAAACAACATAAAAGATGATTATATCCATGGAACTCACCAGATGAAATACACAGGAATCAAATTGACTACATCTGTGGAAAGAGATGATGGAGAAGTTCAATATCATCAGCTAAAAAAGAGTCCAGTGGCAGTCTGTGGAACAGACTATTAATTTACTCATATGTAAATTCAAGCTGAGCAGAAGAAAATGAAAACAAGTCCACAAGAACCAAAACATGACCTTGAATATATCCCACCTGAGTTGAGAGATGTCAAGAACAGATTTGATGCATTAGACACTAATGACCGAAGATCAAAGAGTTGTTGAATGACATCAATAACATCATAGAAGAAGAAAGCAAAAGGTCATTTAAAAGACAGGAAAAAAAGAAAAGACCAAAATAGATGTCAGAAGAGACACTGATACTTACTTTAAAAAAAAAAAAAAAGTTTTATTGTGAATTATGTGATAGTTTACATGGGAGAACATTATTTTACATTCATCCTATCCTATATCATTTCATTGCCATGGTTACAATCCCCTCCATGCATCATCAACCAACCAA
>NW_006408935.1:244567-250988 GCF_000296735.1 Chrysochloris asiatica | reverse complement strand
TAAGCCAGTCACTTCTTGCCTTTGTAGCCCACCAATTTTGGGTAGCCAATGTCCAAGTTGCCCATCCCTGTCTACTCTGTGACACTTACTTTTGAGTGTAGAGAAACTAAAGTGAATGGAAGTAGTGAGGAGGTATAAGAGCTGAACAGAAAATTTCAAAGGGCAGCTCATGAAGACAAAGTATATTATTATAATAGAATGTGCAATGACCTGGAGTTAGAAAACTAGAAGGGAAGAACACACTCAGCATTTCTCAAGCTGAAAAAACTGAAGAAAAAATTCAATTCTCAACTTGCCGTATTGAAGGATTCTATGCGCAAAAGTGGAATACTGCTCTGGCAATAGACAATAAACACTGCACTGGTAACTGCAAGGCTGGTGGTTCAAACCTACTAGTTGTTCCTTGTAGCAACTATGAGTTGGAACCATCTCAATGGCACACAACAACATCAAGAAAAACATGGACAAAATATTAAATGGTGCAGAAAGCATCAAAAGAAGATGGAGGAATACATTGAATAACTATATCCCCTAAAAAGAAGGTCGATGTTCAACTATTTTAAGAGGTAGCATGTGATCAAGAAGCAATGATCAATGCTGCTGAAGGAAGAAGTACAAGCTACATTGAAGGCATTGGTAAAAAAACAAACAAACAAGGCTCCAGGAATACAAATTGAAATCTTTTAACAAACTGATGCATCACTGGAGGTACTCACTCATTTATACCAAGAAATTTGGAATACAGCTACCTGGACAACCAATTGGAAGAGTTCCATATTTGTACCCATTCTAAAGAAAGGTGACCCAATGGAATGTGGAAATCATCAAACAGTATCATTAACATCACATGCCAGTAAAATTTTGCTGAAGGTAATTAAAAAACAGTTGCAACAATGCAACAACAGGGTTCCAGAAATTCAAGCTGAATTTAGAAGAGGATGAGAAACTAGGGATATCATTGCTGACTTCAGATGGATCTTGGCTGAAAGCAGAGAATACCAGGAAGATGTTTACTTGTGCTTTATTATTTCAACTGTGTAAATAATAATGACAAACTATGGATAACATTGCAAAGAATGAATATCCCAGAACACTTAATTGTGCTCATGAGAACCTGTACGTAGACCAAAAGGCAGTGTCAGAACAGTTGTTAGAACAGAACAAGGGATTTAAAATCAGGATATATATATATATAATATCACCTGTGATATTATAGCCTTGCTTGCTGAAAGCAAAGAAGTCTTAACATATTTATTGATGAAGATCAAAGACTATAGCCTTCAGTATGGGTTGCACCTCAATGTAAAGAAAACAAAAATCCTCACAACTGGACCAATAAATAACATCATGATAAATGGAGAAAACATTGAAGTTGTCAAAGACTTCATTTTGCTTGGATCCACAATTATCATTCATGGAAGCAGCAGTCAAGAAATCAAAATACGTATCGTATTGGACAAACCTGCTGCCCAAGACCTCTTTAAATTGTTCAAGAGCAAAGATACCAGTTTGAGGACTAAGGTGCACCTGACCCAAGTCATGGTATCTTCCATAGCCTCATATAAATGTGAAAGTTGGACAATGAATAAGGAAGACCAGAGAAGAATTAATACATTTGAATTATGGTGTTGGAGAAGAATATTGAAAGTACCATGGACTTCCTGAAGAACAAACAAATTTGACTTGGAAGAAGTACATCCAGAATACACCTTGGGCCCAGGATGTTGAGACTTTGTCTCTCACACTTCAGACATGTTATCAGGAGGGACCAGTCCCTATAGAAAGACATCATGCTTAGTAACATGGAGTGTCAGCAAAAAGGAGGAAGGTCCCTTATGAGATGAATTGACACAGTGGCAACAACAATGGGCTCAAACATAGCAAAAATTGTGAGGATGGTGTAGTACTGAGCCATGTTTCATTCTGTTGTGCATGGGGTCGCTATGAGTTAGAACCGACTTGACAGAACCTAACGACAACAATGATACTTTTATATTTAATTTTAGTCTTTTTTCTCCCCAATATGCTAGTCTGTCTGCTGATAGAGAGCCAAGCCATCTCCATTGCTGCTCAGATGTTCTTTCTGGATGTGGGGTGCAGTCATTGTTTCTTCCTTACTGTGATGGGCTTTGACTGGTATGTGGCCATCTGTCTCCCTCTCTGCTGTTCAATGATCATGAGACCCACCATTTACCTCTGACTGGGAGCCCTGATGTTCTGCTGTCGGTTCTCTGTGATCTTGATAGAGACCAGCATGATTTTCTCTTCTCCTTTCTCCTGCAACAACCATGAGATCACTTCTGTGATGACATACCTGTCCTGAGACTCAGCTGCATCAACCGTGCTAGAAAAGTGCTAGCCATCGTCTTCCTGAGCATCCTTGTTGAGCTGTTTTTCTCTCCTCATCTACCTCTCCTATGGAATCCTGGTGTGGCGTTGGGGGTTAATGTGCCAGGCTGCAAAGCCATTTAAACTACAAGGTTCAAGCTCACCAAGCACTCCTTGGAAACCCTATACAGGGTCGCTATGGGTCAGAATCGACTCGACAGCACTTAACAACAACAACCTCTCCTATGCCTTCATCATGGTTGCCACTTCTGTAGCTGGCTGGCATATGGCTTTCTCTATCTGTGTTGCCCAGAGTCCTGCTGTGGCACTGTAGGACAATCACTCAACAACAATGTCGGTGGTTCAAATCCACCAGCTGCTCCTTGGAAACCCTATACAGGGTCTCTATGAGTTGGAACTGACTCGATGGCATTTAACAACAGAAACCTGTGCTGCCCACCCGATTCTGGTCACTGTGTTTTTTGGCTTTCCATTCATCATCTACCTAAGGCCCTAGTGGGAGGGAAACCATGACCAGGAACACCAGGTGACTGTTTTGTACATGGTGGTGACGCCATTGATGAGTCCTGTGGTGTAATGGTGTTGTTAGGTGCCGTTAAGTAGGTTCCAACTCATAGCAATCTATGCACAACAGAATGAAACCGTGCCTGGTCTTGCACCATCCTCACAATTGTTATGATGCTTGAGCCCTTTGCTGCTGCCATCTCCTTAGAGGTCTTCCTCATTTTTGGCTGACCATCCACTTTACCAAGCATTATGTCCCTTCTCTGGGGACTGGTCCCTCCTGATAACATGTCCACAGTATGGAGATGAATTCTCACCATCCTGACTTCTAAGGAGCATTCCGACTGTACTTCTTCTAACATATCTGTTTGTTCTTCGTGTGGTCCATTGCACTTTCAATATTCTTCTCATACCATAACTCAAATGCATCTGTTTTTCTATTGTCTTTCTTATTAATTGTCCAACCTTCACACGTATATGAGGCTATGGAAAATACCATGGTGCACTTTAGTCCTCAAGCTGACATCTTTGCTCTTGAACAGTTTACAGAGGTCTTGTGCAGCAGATTTGCCTAAAGCTATCCATTATTTGATTTCTTGTCTGCTGCATCCATGAATGTTGATTGTGGTTCCAAGTAAAATTAAACGTTTGACAATTTCAATTTTTTTCTCTATTTATCTGGATGTTATTTATTGGTCTAGTTGTGAGGATTTTTGTTTTCTTTACATTGAAGTGCGACCCATACTGAGAACTGTGGTCTTTGATCTTCATCAGTAAGTATTTTAATTCCTCTTCTCTTTCAGCAAGCAAGGTTGTATCAACTGCACATCCGCAGGTTATTAATGAGTCGTCCTCCAATCCTGATGCCACATTCTTCTTCATATAATCCAGCTTCTTGAATTATTTCCTCAGCATACAGATTGAATAAGTATGGTGGAAGAATACAACCCTGGCACACAGTTTTCCTTATTTTAAACCATTCAGTGTTCCCTTGTTCTGTTTGAACAACTGCCTCTTGGTCTATGTACAGGTTCCTCATGAATACAATTAAGTGTTCTGAAATACTCATTCTTTGCAATGAGTATTTCATAAACTTGTCATAAAGTCACACAATTGAAACTCTTTGTGTAGTCAATAAAGCACAGGTAAACATCTTTCTGGTATTCTCTGCTTTCAGTCAAGACCCATCTGATGTCAGCAATAATATCTCTTGTTCCACATCCTCATCTGAATCCAGCTTGAACCTCTGGAAGTTTCCTGTCAATGTACCATTGCAACCATTTTTGAATCATCTTCAGCAAAATTTTACTTGCATGTGACATGAATGATATTGTCTGATAATTTCCACATTCTGTTGAGTCAGTTCTATCTAGAATGGGCACAAATATGGGTTTCTTCCAATCCGTTGGCCAGATAGCGGTCTTCCAAATTTCTTGGCAGAGATGAGTAAGTGCCTCCATTGATGTATCAATTTGTTGAAAGATTTCAATTTGTAGTCCATCAATATCTGGAGACATGTTCTTTGCCAGTGCCTTCAGGGTACCTTGGATGACTTTCTTCAGTGTCATTAACTCTTGATCATGTGATACCTTTTATGGTTGAACATCACCCAATACAAAACGACTTTGGATTTCTTGACCGCACTTGCCATAAGTGTTAATTGTGGATCCAAGTAAGTGAAATCCTTGGCAAATTTTTTTTTTTGTTGTTGCTGTTTATCATGATGGTGTTAATTGCTACAACTGTGAGGATTTTGTTTTCTTTACATTGAATATAATTCATATTGAAGGCTATAACCTTTGATCTTCATCAATAATTGTTTCATGTCCTTTTTGCTTACAGCAAGCAAGGTTATGCTATCTGTATATCGCAGGCTGTTAATAAGCCTTCCTCTAATCATGATGTCATGCTCTTCTTCACATAGTCCAGCTTCTTATTTCATGTTATTTGCTCAGCATTCATATTGAGTAAGTATTGTGAAAAGAGACAATCTTGACACACAGCTGTACTCTTTTAAACCATTCAGTATCCCTTGTTTTGTTTGAGTGACTGTCTCTTGTTTTATATGCTTATTCTGTGTAAGCACAATTCAGTGTTATGGAATTCCCATTCTTTGTGATTTTATCCACAGTTAATTAAGATCCACACAGTCTAATACCTATGCATAGTCAATAAAGCACAAAGAGACATATTTCTGGTATTTCTGCTTTCAGCCAAGTTCCATCTAACATCAGCAATGATATCCTTTATTCTATGTCCTCTTCTGAACCTGGCTGAATTTCTGGCAGCTCCCTGTCAATGTACAGCTGCGATCATTTTTTAGTTACTTTCAGCATAAATTTACTCACTTGTCACATTGATAAGATTGTTTAGTAATTTACACATTCTGCTAGGTCACGTTTCTTTGTAACTGGCATGAATATGGAGCTTTTCCAATTGGTTGGCCAAGTAGCTATCTTTAAGATTTCTTGGCATAGATGAGTAAACACCTCCAGAACTGCCTGCTTGTTGAAACATTTCATTTGGTATTGTGTCAATTCCTGAATGCTTGTTTTACACCAGTGCCTTCAGTGCAACATGGACCTCTTCCTTCAATACCATCGGTTCTTGATCATATGCTACCTCTTGAAATAGTTGAACATTCACCAATTCTTTTGAGTACAATGGCTTGATATATTCTATCTATCTTCTTTTGATGCTTTCTGCATCATTCAATGTTTTACCCATTTGTTATTGTTGTTAAGTGTCTTTGAGTTGGTTCTAACTCACAGTGACTCTAAGCACAACACAACGAAAAACTGCACAGTCCCCTAACATTCTTCCACAAAATCTTCACAATTTGAGTCCAATGATGCTGCCACCACGCCAAACCATCTCATTGAAGATATTCCTGTTCTTTGCTGGCCCATAATTTTACCAAGTAGTATGTTCTTTTCCAGGGACTGGTTCCCCCTGATAACATGTCTAGAGTAGGAGAAATGAAGTCTTGCCATGCTGGCTTCTAAGGAGCATTCTGGCTGCATTTCTTCCAAAATAGATTGCTTGTTCTTCTGGATGCCCATAGTACTTAAGATATTCTTCTCTAACTCAAATGTATAACTCAAATGCATCAATTCTTCTACGGTCTACCTTATTCACTGTTTGACTTTCACATACATACGAGGCTATTGGAAATACCATGGCTTGAGTCAGGCGCACCTTAATCCTTAAACTGACACCTTTGCTCTTGAACACTTTAAAAAGGTCTTGTGCAACAGATTTGCCTAACGCAATATGTCTTTTGATTTATTTTTTTTAGACCCTTTCCAGCCCTGCTGATTTCTGAGACGTGATTGCTGGTTTGTTGTGAGTTTGTTAATGATAAATGAAAAAAAGCACTGACATTCAGGGAGGGGGATTCTGGAAAATTCTTCTGGGAGAAAAGAAGGGTTATCTGGGGTCTTTTCAGAAGTCTTACTTTAAAGAGGCCATTCACACAGAACTGAGCAAACTCTCTCAGTGCCAAAATTGTATGATCCAACCTCACAATCTGCCTCATTACGGCTGGGTTTTCATTCCCTCTTTTTAA
>NW_006408935.1:231274-232948 GCF_000296735.1 Chrysochloris asiatica | reverse complement strand
CTCGGAATTGATGGAATACAAATTGAAAGCCTTCAACAAACTGAGGCAGTACTGGAGGCACTCATTCATCTATGTCAAGAAATTTGGAAATTAGCTATCTGGCCAACTGATTGGAAGATACCTATATTTGTGTCCAAAGAGAGGTTACTCAACAGAATGTAGAAATCACTGGACAATATCATTAATATCACAAATAAAATTTTCCTAAAGATAATTCAAAAGCGACTGCAGCAGTACATTGACAGGGAGCTTCCAGAGATTCAGGCTGGATACAGATGGGGATGTGGAACTAGGGATATCAAGGCTGACGTCCGATGGATCTTGGCTGAAAGCAGAGAATACCAGAAAGATATTTACCTATGCTTTATTGACTATACAAAGGCTTTCGATTATGTGGGTCATGAAAAGCTATGGATAACTTTGCGAAGTATGAGTATTCCAGAACACTTCATTGTGCTCATGAGGAAACTGTATATAAAGAGGCAGTTATTTGAACATAACATGGGAACACTGAATGGTTTAAAATCAGGACAGGTGTGCATCAGGGTTTCATTCTTTCACTATGCTTATTCAATCTGCATGCTGAGCACATAATGTGAGAAGAGAAGCTGGATTATATGAAGAACATGGTATCAGGATTGGAGGACTCATTAACAACTTGTGATTTGTAGTTGATACAATCTTGCTTGCTGCTAACCAAAGGGTTGGCATTTTATGTCCACCAGTTGCACTATGGGAGAAAGATGAAGCTGCCTGCTCCAGTAAAGATTTGCAGTCTCAGAAACTTTAAGGAGCAGTTCTACTCTGCAACTCATAGGGTTACAAGAGCTGGGATTGACCTCATGGCAATAGGCTTGGTTTGGTTTGGTTTAGGTTCTGTTATGAAAGGATGGCCAAACTTTATCTCTCATACTTTGGACGTATTGTCCGGAGGGACAAGTTGCTGGAGAAGGATATCATGTTTGGTAGGGAAGAGGGTCAGAGAAAAAGACGAAGACCCCCAGCAAGATGGATTGGCTAAGTGGCAGCATCAATGGGCTCAAGAGTTGCAACAATAGTGAAGTTGGCCTAGAATCGGGCAGTGTTTTGTTCTGCTGTGCATAAGGTCGCTATGAGTTGGTACCGACTCAATGGCACCTAACAACAACCATTATGAAAGGAAGACTGTAAGAATGAAATCTGGGTAACAAGTAGCAACACATTACTTGCTTTATCCTGAGAAGCAAGGTTATTATTTCCAATATTTGATGAGAAACATTGAGACTCAGTTTAAGAAACTCACTGAATTCACACTACTGTTCTTTGTTGGTTCTTTTGGCAGCCTATGGCACTTCATATATTCTTTAACACCATAACTCAAAAGCATCAATTCTTTATGATCTTCCTTATTCACTGTCCAGCTCTCACATGCATATGAGGTTATTGAGAATACCATGCCTTGGGTCAGGCGCACCCTATTCCTCAAGCTGACTTCTTTGCTCTTCAACACTTTACCCTTTATAAAGTTTTTGAGGCTGTAAATCTTTACTGAAACAAAAAACCTCATCTTTCTCCATTGAAGCAGCCGATGGGTTTGAAATGCCAACCTTGTGTTTAGCAGTCCAGTGCTTAGTCTTACAATGCCACCAGCGGTCCTATCCAACTCATAGCAACCATATATATAACAGAACAAAA
>NW_006408935.1:213015-229744 GCF_000296735.1 Chrysochloris asiatica | reverse complement strand
GATATTCTCTGCTTTCAGCCAAGGTCCATCGGACATCAGCAATGATATCTCTCATTCCACAGCCTCTTCTGAATCCAGCTTGAACCTCTGGAAGTTCTCTGTTACATTGGACAAGGCTACAATGTAACATATTTGAGGAGGTTCATTTGCAAGAACATGCCTCTCTTTTCTGCCAATAAGAATTGTCTTTACTTTCCAGGTCAGTTAATTTCTATTTCAATTTTGAGTGTCAGATGAAGCACGTTAACATTTTGAAAGCTGTCTTAATTTTATATACAAAATAGAGGCTATCAGGTGATTAATACATCACTAGCGACTTCCTTTAGTAATGTTTTTGCTGTTTCTGTGAATTTTGCACTCCCTCCCTCCCCCCACTTCAAGAACTTGTTGGCGTTCATTTCTCTTTGGGTAGATGGGAATACTGGTTCCACTTCTCCCTGTCAGCATGACCTCATGCAGGTGTGGAGCCAGGTATGACTCATACCTAATGAGCATGGTTGGGAGCTCAGGTGATGGTGCCTAAGCTAGGAGATGGGAGCAAAGATTG
Source organism: Chrysochloris asiatica (assembly GCF_000296735.1). Taxonomy (NCBI): domain Eukaryota; kingdom Metazoa; phylum Chordata; class Mammalia; order Afrosoricida; family Chrysochloridae; genus Chrysochloris; species Chrysochloris asiatica. The sequence goes on along the minus strand of NW_006408935.1, from coordinate 229,197 downwards.
GGAGTTTGCATCATAGTTCAGAGGGGCCCCTGGGTGCCTTGGGCTCCTTTTCAAGGGCTGTCTGAGCTTCTGGAGGTCCTGGTGTGGTGAAGTAGCATAAACACTGGTTGCTAACTGCAAGGTTGGTGGTTCAAACCTACCTGCTGCTCCTTGGAAACTCTATACAAGGTTGCTATGAGTCATAACCAATTCAACAACACGTAACAATAACAACAGTTGGTGCAATAGTTTGTACTCAACTCCTAACCTAGAGGTTGGCAGTTTGAACCCACCCAGAAAACACTGTAGAAGAAAGTCCTGGAGATGTGCTTCCATAAATACCATTGTTGATGTCAGGTGCCGTGGAGTCTGTCTGACTCAGCGATCCTGTGCATTACAGAAGAAAACACTGCCAGGTCCTACATCAGCCTCACAACTGATGTTACACTTGACCCATTGCTGCTGCCACTGTGCCAATCCACTGGGTTGTGTGCTCGGTCATCAACACACAGTCCCTCTCCCTTTCTGCGTTTAAAGTCCCCAGCCACTCCATCTCTCCATGCCATCGTCTCTGCCTCCATCTCCGGCATCACTGTGTCTCTGGGGAGGGTCCTGCACGCTGATCTTCGTACTTGATGGTCCCAGGGCCCTCCACTTCTGTACTACAAAATCAATCACTTCCCTCCTTTTGCTACAAAACATCCATTTCCAACCCTCACAGTTAGTCCTGATAGCAATTATTCACTAATGCACCACAAGAGACCTATCCCCATCTCCTTTCATCAGTCCCATCCAGACAAATTGGATACTACTCAGTGGAGATTCTACCTTCTTCCGTGCCCTCTGGATCTAGGCTCCCTCTTGAAAGCTTGTAAGTCAGTCACTTCTTGCCTTTGTAGCCCTCTATTTTGGGTAGCCCATCCTGTCTACCCTGTGTACTGAGGGGGTGGGAATGATCCTCACTGTAAAGATTTGTTCCCTCTTTTGAGCTACTGCATCCATAGGTGTAGGTCTAGTTCATTAAATTGTATCAGATTACTCTTTTTTCCCTCTTCTTTCTTCTTCTAGTTGAGTTATGATCATCCAGCCATTGGAGCCAGGCTTGCTCTTTTTTGTGGACCCTGTGGTACTGTGGGTTAATGCTCTTGAGTTGAACTGCAAGGTTCATGGTTCTAGTGCACCAGCTGCTCCTTGGAAACCCTATACAGGTTCTATATGGGTTGAAACCTACTCAACAGCACTTAACAACAGCAAAAATAACAACCACTTTCCCAAGCATAATGTCCTTCTCTAGGGCCTGGTCTCTCCCGTCAACATGTCTGAAGTATGAGAGACAAAGTCTTGCCACCCTGGATTCTAAGGAACATGCTGGCTGAACTTTCTCCAAGGCAGATTTGTTTGGTCTTCTGGCAGTCCATGGTACTTTTAGTATTCTTCTTCAACTGCTTAACTCGAAGAAAATTCTATGAATTACAGTTCTAATCTGTAACACATGAGGACACCATGAATTGGAATCAACCTGATGTCAGTGGGCTTAAAAAAAAAAAAAAATTATTGAGTATTTGGAAACAAATCATCTCATTTCCCTTGGTCTAGAATCAGTAGAGCTGGGTCCCAGTTTGTCTCTGAACCACTCGTTGAGATTTGGAGAGTTGCTTTCCCTCTCTGCATCCCAGAGAGGATTCAGTGAAGAAATTGACAATGATGATCTCATCCCTCTTGGATTGTTTTGAGTCCTTTGATCTCTTTATGGAGCTCTGGTAGTGTAGTGGTTATGAGTTGGGCTGCTTATTACAAACTCAGCTGTTTGAATCTAAGAGCTGCTCTGTAGGAGAAAGAGGAGGCTTTCTGCTCCTGTAAAGATTTATAGCCTTGGAAGTCCTATACAGGTCCGCCATGAGTTGGAACCAAGTTGACGGCACACAACCACCCCCACCCTCACCATGATTTCTCTGATCCTGGTGCAGACAGTTTGCACTTGACTCCTAAGCTAAAGTTAAGTGGTTTAGACCCACTCAGCAGTGCCATGGAAGTTTGACATGGCAAACTACTTATGCAAGAAACCCTCTGTGGAGTACTTCTACTCTGTAACATGGAAATGGCTCTATGGCAACATGCTTGGTTTGGGTTTGGTAGGATTTCTCTGAAACTCATAAAGATGAAAGGATTGATGCTAATATGAGAGTTCACTGAGTTTATTATTTCTCAAAGTGTGAAGCATGTAATCATAGTGTTTCCTATGGGTGGCCTTTGAAAACCTTTGAATTACACAGGCCCTTTCCTAATTCTCTTCAAGGCTTCTAACTATTTTAAAGGAAAAAGTTCAATTTGGTGCCAGTGTATGTTTACTATTATTTATTTATTTAATGATAATTTTATTTTGAAGGTGCATTCCAATTTTTTAGTGAGCAGTTGGATACATGCACATTGTTGTTATTGTTGTTGTTAGGTGCCATCAAGTTGATAATGACTCATAGTGACCCTATACACAACAGAATGAAACACTGCCTGGTCCTGCGCCAACCTCACGATAGTTGCTACACTTGAGCCCATTGCTGCTGCTGTTGCACTAATTCTTCTTTTTGGGGGTCTTCTTCTTTTTCTCTGACCCTCCACTTTTCCAAGCATGATACCCTTCTCCAGGGACTGGTCTCTCCTGATGGTATGTCTGAAGTATAAGAGATGAAGTCTGGCCATTCTGGCTCCCAAGGAACATTCTGGCTGCACTTCTTCCAACACAGATTGGTTTGTTCTTTTAGCAGTCCATGATAATTTTAACATTTCTCTCCAACATTATAACTCAAGTGCATCAATTCTTCTGTGGTCTTCCTTATTCACTATCCAACTTTCACATGTATATGAAGTTATTGAAAATATAATGGCTTGGGTCAGGCACACCTTAGTCCTCAAACAGATATCTTTACTTTTCAACACTTTGAAGAAGTCTTTTGCAGCAGATTTTCCTAATGCAATACATCGTTTGATTTCTTGACTGCTGCTTTCATGAGTGTTGATAGCTGATCTGAGCAAAATGAAATCATTGACAACTTCAATCTTTTCTCCATTTATCTTGATGTTATTTACTGGTCCAGTGGTGAGGATTTTTGTTTTCTTCATACTGAGGTGCAACCCATACCAAAGGTCTTTGATTTTCATCAGTAAGTATTTTAATCCCTCTTCATTTCCAGCAAGCAAGGTTGTATCATTTGCATATTTCTCCAATCCTGATGCTGCATTCTCCTTCATATAATACAGCTTTCGGATTATGTGCTCAACATGCAGATTGAATAAGTATGATGATAGAATACAACCTTGTCGCACACCTTTCCTGATTTTAACCATTCAGTATCTCCTCCTTTTGTTCAAACAACTGCCTCTTGGTCTATGTACCAGTTCATCATGAGCACAATTATGTGTTCTGGAATAATCATTGTCTCCAATGTTTACCATAACTTGTCACGATTCACAAAATCGAAAGCCTTTGCATAGTCAATCAGGTAAAATTAAACATCTTTCTGATATTCTCTGCTTTGAGACAAGATCCATCGGACATCAGCAATGATATCCCTTATACCACGTCCTCTTCTGAATCTGGCTTGAACCTCTGGCCTTTCCTGTCCATATACTGTTGTTGCCATTTTGAATTATCTTTAGTAAAAATTTACTTACATGCGATATTAATGATATAATGTAATTCTTAACTACTGGCAAGTTGTTTCTGACTCATGGCAACCCCGTGAGATAGAGTAAAATGGCCCTATAGGGTTTTCTTGGGTATAATTGTTACAGAAGCAGACACCAGTCCTTTCTTCTGCATGCTTCTGGGTGGAGGTGAAGAGTTGAGGGTAAAGAATTTGCGTCACCTAGGGAGCCCTACCTTAATCAGGGTGCAAGTCACCTCCATCACCCTCTGAAATATCTCCAGAATACTCCTATGGCCACTTCCTCCCCTAGCCCTGGAGAACCTGACCTTCTCTCCCTCCTAATAGTTTGTCACTTGTTGTTAAGTGCCATCGAGTCGGTTCTGACTCATAGCCATCCTGTATAGGGTTTCCGAGGAGTAGCTGGTGGGTTTGACCCTCCAACCTTGTGGTTTGAAGTCCAGTACTGATCCTACAGCTCCATACCAGGAATCCAGCATGTCCCTTGGGGATATCATTTACATGAATTCAGACAGCTTGCATTCTTTGAGACATTATTTAGTATCATTATTTTGAGGATCATCTAAAATGATGTGTGTTTCCATTTTTGTCCCTCTGATGGTTAAGTAGTATCCCATGGAATTCCTGGGTGGTGCAAAGGGTTAAAGTGCTCCACTGCTTACTGAAAGGTTAAAGGATCAAGTCCACACAGAAGTGCCTCAGAACAAAGGCCTGGTAATCTACTTTTGAAAAATCAACCATTGAAAATGCAACTCTACTCTGATGCTCGTGGGGTTACCATGAGTCTGAATTTACTCAAATGACAGCTGTTTTTGTTTTTGTTTTTTTTAAATGGCATTTTATGATAAGGGTAGACCACTGATTGTTTAAGCAGTAACTTATTAAGGGACATTTTGGTGTTTGCAGCCTTGCCTATTATGAATAAATCATCTATGAAAAATCATGCATAGGTTTGATGTCAACATATAAGCCCTGGGTGATGCGGACCATGTGGACCAATTAGAACGTTGATGATTCCAGTGCACCCCGTGGTCTCAGAGAAGGATCCTAGGCCTGACAATCTGCTTCCATAAAGCTTGTTGCTTTCTGCTGTCAAGTCAATTTCAACCAACAGTGACCCTGTACAGGAATTTCTGAGAGCGGCTGGTGGGTTTGAACTGTTGACTTTGTGGTTAGTTGTCCACTGCTTATCCTACAGTACCACACCAGGATGCCACCATAAAGATTACATCCAAGAAAATCCTATGGAAAAGCCTCTCAACTGGATGGGTGGGTACAGGGCAACAACATTGGGTTCAAACATAACCTTTGTGAGGATGGTACAGGATTGGGCACTGTTTCATTCTGTTGTGCTTTGGGTCACTCACTATGCGTCAGGACTGACTCCCTGGCATCTAACAAAAACAACAACGTGTGCTTACATCAGAGTCCCTGAGTGGTGAAAGCAGTTAACATGTTTAGCTGTGAACCAGAGATTTGAAGGTTTGAGTCTCGTCAGTGGCATTTTGGCAGAACAAATTGCTGAATTACTTTTAAAAAAAATCAGCCATTTAAAAATCATATGGCCTCTATGAACAACTGCTTTCTTTGCTATGAGACCAGTAGGACTGGATGGTGTTTGGGTACCATTTCTAACCATTTTGGTCAAACATTTTATAGAAGAATCCTGATCAAAATTGAGAACAGAATTTAAAATTCTAATGGACTCCAGACATTCTGGAGCCATGGAGGCTAGATGAACCCTTAAAATTATTGCCCTGAAAGAATCTTTACACCTTAAACTAAAAATATTCCCTGAAATCTTCTTGAAACCTAACAACAGTAGAGCTTAGCCAATTAATAAAAAAGTCTGCCTTGAGCATTGTTGTTGTTGTTGTTGTTGTATGTCATTGAGTCAGTACCAACTCCTGGTGACCCTATGCAGAGCAGAGCGGGGCGCCACCCGGTCCTGCACCAACCTTATCATTGTTGCTGCGTTTGACCCCATTGACCCCCAATCCATCTAGTTGGGGGTCTATCTACGTCAGATAGATCTTGAGCATTAGGCTCTTTTAATAAAACTATCTACATAGGATCAATTTGACAACAGCAACTCAACGGAGTAGACAGGATTGTTGGGGGGCAGTGAGCTTATGTTATTGGAGGAGGAACAACTGAGAAAAGGAGGGTAAGAATGAATACAAACCATGTCACTGAATTATACATGAGGAAACAATTGAATTGGTATATTACACAAAATACACGAGTACCCAAATAAAAGAGTGTTGTTGTTTAAAAAAAAATCCTATGGGACTCAGTTCTGCTCTGTAATATGAGCAAATGTAGTGAGTTGGGATCGATTCATGGCAAATTATTTGTTTCCCCAATACACTCAGATTAAGCCTGAAGTCCTCATTGTAAACTGTAAACCCTCATACCCTTGGTCCTTGCTGACCTTCTGCCCTCACCTCCCTTCCCTCCGCCTCTTCCCTCTCTTCTATTCCAGTTATATGCACCTTCTTGATTTTCCCTGCATGCTCGAAGCTTACTCCCACTGGTAGTGGGTTGATGATGCTCTCCCTGGTCCCCAATAATAAAATATCCACTTGGATCCTGAAATGTGCCTTTATTTGGAAAAGTCCCTTAAAGGCACAATTTGGTGAAAGATGTCAAGATGAGATCACCCTGAATTATCAGGGCAGGCCCTCAGTCTATGACCAGTGTTCTCAGAAGAGAAGGGAAGGGAGAAGACACAGGGTAGAAAGCACATGAAGATGGAGGCAGATGTTGGAGTGATGCCGTCAGCAACCAAGGGACGCCTGGAAGTGCCAGAGCTGGCAGAGACGAGGAAGGGTTCTTTTCTAGAGCCATCTGAGGAAGTGTGGTCCTGCCAATATCTCGATGTGGACTCTGACCTCCAGAACTGAGAAGACTGCATTTCTGTTGTGTGCAGCCCCCAAGTTTGTGAGAATTTGTTACAGCAGCCACAGGAAATGAATACCTTACCTCAGGGACCTTTGCACTGCCCGTTTCCTCTGCCTGCAATAGTCTTTCCCTAGATCTCCATGGGAGTCCTGGTGTGGTGCTTCAGGATAAATCGCTGGACCACATTAGTTAGAGCCACAAGGTCGACAGTCAGAAACCCTACACAGGGTCACTATGAGTCAGAAGTGACTCGACGGCACATAACAACAACAGGATCTCCATGGGGCTCATTCCTTCACTTCTCCTGATCTCTCTTCTCAAATGTCACCTCAAGGAGCCCTCATGACTATCCTGGCTAAAAGAATCCCCTCACTTTGTTCCTGTAACTCTATTCTCTGCTTCACTTATTTTCAGAACAGAGGACCCTGGATGGTGCAAATGGTTTGCTCTTCACCATGAAAGGCCTGGTGGTTTGTATGCACCCAGTAGTGCTGCAGAAGAAAGGTCTGGCAATCTGCTTCCAAAAAGATTGCAGTCAAGAGAACCCTATGGAACGGTTCTATTCTGTGACAGTTGGGGTTGCCATGTGTTGGAACTGATTGGATGGCACTGGGTTTAGGTTTAGTTTTACCTTCAGAACACCAATCACTTTTGGATACTTATTTGTTCCCTAGTTTATTGCTCGCCTTCCCTGTGTCTTTGTTCCAGGGACTGTTGGACAATCTGACTTCAGGAGGAGAGCCTTCTGGACATTTGCCTGGTGATAATCTTTCATCACCTGGGCAGAGATCGCAACAATAAAGATTTCCATTATTCCTGGAGTGTGCTGAAGAGTTCTCGGCCATGAAGGAATTTACACAGGTTGCAACATCTCTGTCTGGAAAATTTTACAAGCTTGCTATTTAAAAATTTATTTTAGATTTACTGAACAGCTGCAAAGATGGCACAGAGAGATTCTGAATACCTCTACCCAGTGTCTCCTAATGTTAACATCTTATATAACAGACATTTTATATAGTGTATTTGTTGAAACAAAAAGATTAAAGTTGCTATAACATTATTAACTCAATTCCAAACTGTATTTGGATTTTAACTGGTTTTCTCACTAATGTTCTTTTTTTTGTTCAAATGTTCAATCTAGTATACCATATTGGATTTAGTTGGCATGTCTCTTTAGCCTCCTTTGGTCTGAAACTTTTTCTTAGTTTTTCATGACCTTGATGGTTTTGAAGTGTGTTGTTAGTTGCCAAATTGGCCCCAACTCATAGTGACCTGACACAAAATAGAACGAAACATTGTCTGGTCCTGCACCATCTCATATGATTGTTGGTGTGCTCAAAATTGTTATCGCCATGTGTGTTTTGGGTGTCTTCCAACCTAGTGGTTGATGGCTGTGTGCTGTTAAGTTGGTTACAACTCATAACAAGCTTGTACGTGGTTTCCAAGGCTGTAAATCTTTAGAGGAGCAGAAAGGGCTCATCTGTCTTCCTTGAAGCAGCTGGTAGAGTTGAACTGCTGACCTTGGCACTTAGCAGCCCAATTGTAACCTACTATGCTACTTTTCTGGAAGAGCAGTGGAACATTAAGATGGCCTCATTAACATAGCACAAAACCCCTTTTCGAGGTGGACTTATATCCCCAGACATATTGTTGTTGTTGTTGAGTGTTGTCAAGTCAGTTCTGACTCATAGCAATGCTGTAGAGGGTTTCTGAGGGGTTGCTGGTGTGTTTGAACTCTGCGGTTAGCAGTCCAGTGCTTATCCTACAACACCACACCAGGATTCCATCCCTAGGTATATTCTGACTCAGAGCAACCCTGTGTAGGGTTTATGAGAAGTGACTGGTGAGCTTGAACCACCAACCTTATGATTCAAACTGACTTTGCAGTCGAGCGCATTAACCCACAGCACCACACCAGGACTCAACTCCCAGGTATTTGCTGTTGTTGTTAAGTGCCGTCCTGTCGGTTCTGACCTACAGTGACCCTGGATAGGGTTTTAGAGGAGCAGCTGGTGAGCTTGAACCACTGATCTTGCAGTTCAAATGGCTTTGCAGTCTGGTGCATTAACCCACAGCACCACACCAGGACTCCACACCCAGGTATAGGGGTAGGATTTATAACACATATTTTGGGGGACACAATTCAATCCACAACATGTGGGGAGGTTGTGTCTATAGAGCATGATCATGGGAACATCTTTTGACCCACCTTCTTTAAGACCAAATGAGAGAAACTTTCAAGAAGCAGAGGCGTGAGAATTAGATCAATATGATCTCAGAAGAAAAAAAACAGGAATGTTGGAAAACTTGTTTTCAGGTTGTTGACTCTTGAGCTCTAAAGTATATGCCTCTGGGTACCAACCGCCTTTTTTTTTTTTTTTTTTTTTGACCATCTTCCCAGTCACACTTGTATCATTTTGTTGTGCTGGGTGGCTTGTGTGCTGCTGGAAACGATGCTACTGGCATGTCAAACATCCTTAGGGTCACCCATGATGGACAGGTTTTAGTGATGTTTCCAGACTAAGAAAGACTAGATTTCCAGACTAAGAAAGACTAAGAAAGCCTGGTGAGCTACTTGCAAAAATTAGCCAATGATAACCTCCTTGGAAACCCTATAAAGGGTCTGTCTCTATGAGTTGGAACTGACTCAACAGCACTTAACAGCAACTCTGGGGATCATAACAAAACATTGTCCAATAGAGTGCTGGAGAATGAGCGGAAACATGAACATTCATGATGGGGTTCCAGGACTGCACAACGTTTCATTCGGTTATACTTAAGAGCCAGGGGTCAGTTGTTTTGATGGTAACAAGAAGAAGAATCCGAGGAGCAGAGGCCTGTGGGTGAGCATGGACAACATCTCAGAAGAGAAGGGAATGTTGGTAAACCTGCTTTGAGGTCCTTGACTCAATTCTAATTCACAGTCACATTTCTGTAAGTGGGTCATACTATGGTGGCTTGCATGTTGTTATGCTGCTTGAAGTGATGCTACTGGTTTTTCAAATACCATCAGGGTTACCAATAGTGGACAGGTTTAAGCCCAGACTAAGAGTAGGAAGAAAGATGTGGCAATCTACTTCTGAAAAGTGTCCGATAATAGTGCTGGAAGATGCATCCCCTAAGTTGGAAGGCACTCAAAATCCACAGTGGCTACAACAATGAATTCCACCATACCAATGAAGACGAAGATGGCACAGGAATGGGCAGTGTTTTGTTCTCCTATACAAGAGGTCACCATAAGCAAGGCCCTACTTGATAGCAACTAACAACAGTTTTGGGAAAAGTGGTCTAGACTAGCCATGCCCACTTTAGGCTTGTCTCAAAGCCATCACTGAATTGGCTCATAAACCTTCTCACCAAGATTATCCATGCAGGAACCCACAGAATGGGAAAAAATCTTTTGCAACGACACATCAGACAAGGGATTCACTTCTAAAATGTATAGGAAACTACAACACTTCTACAAGAAAAAGACAAAGAACCCAATTTTTTTAAAAAATGGGCAAAGGACATGAACAGAAACTTCACCAAGGAGGAGATCCGGGCAGCCAACAAACATATGAAGAAATGTTCACGATCACTAGCCATTAGAGAGATGCAGATCAAAACAACGATGAGATATCATCTCACACCAGCAATAACAGCAAAGATCAAAAAAGTTGAGGACACTTGTGAACCTGGCTGGAGACCTGGTCAGCCAGCAGTGTGGCAAGACCTGGGGACTCTTGGGCCCAGAGTTAGTGACATAGCCACAGAAGGCTAGAGTGGAGAATGAAGTGTGCAGCTGATAAGAAGAGAGGGCATATGCACAAGAACACCCACACTTGCAGATAATACCCACTTGACCTGGCTTCAATGGCTGGATGATCAGAACTCAACTAGAAGAAGAAAGAAGAGGAAAAAAAGAGTAATCTGAAACAATTTGATGAACTTGACCTACACCTATGAATGCAGTAGCTCAAAAGAGGAAACAAATCTTTATAGCGAGGATCATTCCCATCCCCTCAATACACAGGGTACACAGGGATTGGCAACTTGGACATTGGCTACCCAAAATGGGGGACCTGCAAAGGCAAGAAGTGACTGGCTTACAAGCTTTCAAGAGGGAGCCTAGATTCAGAGGGCATGGAGGAAGGTAAAATCTACACTGAGTAGTATCCAATCTGTTTGGGCAGGGCTGATGAAAGGAGATGGGGATAGCACTCATGTGGCACAATAATGAATAATTGCTATAGGACTGACTGTGAGGGTTGGAAATGTAAAGGCGGACATTTTGTAGCAAAATGAGGGGAATGATTGGCTTTGCAGTCCAGAAACGGAGGGCCCTGGTACCATCAAGGGAGAAAAGCAGAGTGCGAGACCCTCCCCAGAGACATAGTGATGCCAGAGATGGAGGCAGAGATGATGATGTGGAGAGATGGAGCTGCCTCTCTAGACCCAGAGAGGGAGAGGGACTGTGTGCTGATGACTGGAGGGCAGGCTTGCAGGGTATACACTTTGGCTGGTTGATGATGCATGGAGAAGCTTGTAACCATGGCAATGAAATGATATACCACAGCGTGAATGTAAAGCTAATGTTCTCCCATGTAAACTATCACATAATTCACAATAAAACATTAAACAAACAAACAAACAAGATTATCCATGAGCTTATCCTGGGGTGTTTGTGTGACTTGAGATCCTCGAGCTGGAGTTGATTGTTTTTCCATCTTCTTGGTGTCTTGTCTACTTTCAGTCAGACTCCTGGCTACTGCTTCCTCACAGCTCCTACACCTTAGCCCTGCTGCCTCTCTGGATCTTTGCATCTACCTATGTCACAACCAACTGTGAACAGCGAACATACTTGAATGTTACCCAAAAAATTGGAGGTTTTCATCTACCCAGAGGTACCTCAGTAGAAAGGATTGGTGATCTGTTTCAAAAGATCAGTCATTATGAATCTTAGGGAGTTCTATTCTGACACACATGATTTGATGGAGACTGGTGGTTGTTTTAAGTAGCCAATTGCTTCCTCCTTGGCCTCTCTGGTTCATATTTTCAAGTGAGAAAATCTATAATCCAACTGTTGTGAAGTCGGTTTGCCCATATGCCTACAAGGAAGACCAGTTAATATGAATACATTCAAATTTACACACCAACCACTAATGCCAAAGATGAAGAATTTGAAAATGTTTACCAATTTCTATAATCTGAAATTGATCAAATATGCAATCAAGATGTGTTGATAATTACTGGAGATTGGAATGCACAAGCTGGTAACAAAGATCAGCAGCTGGGAAATAGAGCCTTAGTGATAGAAATGTAGTGGAAGACTGCATGGTAGAGTTTGGAAAGCCCTAGGACTTATTCACTGAAAGTATCTTTTTCAACAACACAAACAGTGATTATATGTGTAGACCTTGCCAGATGGAACACACAGGAATCAAATTGACTACGCCTGTGGAAAGAGATGATGGAGAAACTCAACCTCATCAGTCAGAACAAGGTCAGGGCCAACTGTAGTGCTCATATGCAAGTTCAAGTTGAAGCTGAACTTTAAAACAAGTCTACAAGAGCCGAAGTATGACCTTGAATATATCACCTGAATTCCGAGACCATCTCAAGCTAGATTTGATGCCTTGAATGCTAATGACTGAAGAGAAGCTGTGGAGTGACACTAAGCACATCACACATGAAGAAAGCAAAAGGTCGCTGAAAAAATGAGGGGAAGTGAGGGAGCGATAAAGGCTCAAAGTGACTGACTTACAAGGCTTCAAGAGGGAGTTTAGTTTCAGAGTGTATGGGGGAAGAAAGAGTCCCCTCTGAATACTTTCCTTCTTGTCTAGATGGGTCTGGTGAAAAGAGATGGGGATAAGCAAGATTCTTACGACTCAATAGTGAGTAATTGTCATCATGACTAATTGCGACTGTCCCATTTGTAAAGATAGAAGTTCTGTAACAAAAATGGGGGAGTAGTTCTTACAGCCCAGAAACAGGATCCTAGGACCATCAAGGGAGATGCAGGGATTCCGCACAAGCGGAATGCAGGGCCTTACCTAGAGAAGCAGCCACACCAGAGATGGAGGCAGAGATGGGGACATGGAGAGAGGGAGCAGCTAAGGACTCTAGATTCATGGAAAGAGAGGGACTGAGTGCTGGCAGCCAGGAGGCAGACTTGCAGAATGTGCCCTTTGGTGGTGTAAATTATTATACACGCCTGAGTGTTTTTTTGTTTTTTTTTTTAAGAGCTAAAATGAATAGAGAGAAATACTATTAATTGATGGTAAACGGAGGGGATTATAACCATCGTAATGAAACAAAATGTATGATTTGTTGAATATAAAACTGATGGTCTACCCTGTAAACTTACACTCAATTCACAATAAAAACTTAAAAAAAAAAAAGAAAAGAAAAGAGTGGAGGAATGTCCCTGCGTCACCCTGTCTCATCCCATTTCAGTCTGGCTCCCACCTCCATTCAGGACACTGGTTTCTCTATCTAGGAGCTGCTCCAGGCTTAATGATTATCCAGAAGGTAGCTATAAAGGGAGTCTGGGCGGCTGAGTGGAGGAGGAAGTGGAAAAGACTTATTCAGCAGAACTGGGCATTGAGAACACCAGCAAGCAAGGGCTGTGGTGAGAGGCTCGGTGTCCTGGCCAGCATAGTAGCCCAGGGCTATGGCTACTATCACACTGTGATCTTCTTGGCCATATGCTATCAGCAAGTTTGTGCGTGGGTGTTAGCTGACAGTGGGTGTTCGCTGGCTCTTCTCCTCTGGGCTGCTCTTGGTGGTCTGGTCAATGTGATCTTTTCTTGGAGCTCCACAGTGTCAGTCTTCACTATACTCTGGTTCCTCAATGACTTGGCACAGGGACTGGGCTGGCTCTCATATAGAAAGATCCTACAGAAGTGGTTTGAACTATCTCAGTTTGGCATTTGGTGGGCCAATCTGGTCAACCAGCATGAACCTGGCTGGAGGGCTGGGCCCAATCTTGGCAACCATCCTAGCCCAGAGCTATAGCTGGCGCAGCATGCTGGCCCTGTCTGGGGCTCTGTGTGTGGTTGTCTCCTTCCTTTGCTGATGTTGGATTCTGCAGCCTGGACCCCACCCTCTCCAGGGGCAATAAGGGCTCCTTGAAGGATAACAACACCCTACAGTAGTTCTGCTGTCCCCTAACCTGTGGGTGCTTTCTATTGGCTTCCTGCTGGTGTTTGGGGTGAAGACCTGCTGTACCTCCTGGGGTCAGTTCTTCCTTTTCCAGTCAGCTCTTGTGGGTGGTTTCTACAGGAGTGCTCTGGAGGTTGGAGGCCTTGTAGGCAGCATCCCAGCTGGTTACCTGTCACACTGAGCTGGGCAAAGGCAGGACTCTGCATCTATGGAAAAACCTTGCCTGGATTGCTGCTCATGATGTTCGTATGACCGTGTCCATGGACCTCTTCTGGGTAACTGTGGCCAGTGACGCCCTCAAGCCCTGGATTCTGGTGTTGGGAGCTGTGTTTGGTTTCTACTTGTATGGTCCCATTGCCTTGTTTGGCGTGATAGCCAACAACAGTGCCCCTCCCAACCTACGCGGCACCTCGCATACCACTGTAGGACTCATGGCCAATGCTGGCAACTTTATGGCTGGGATGCTCTCAAGTACTATTGCCAAGCACTACAGCTGGGGTACAGGTTTCTGGGTGGAAGAAATGATCTGTGCAGCCAGCACAGCTGTCTTCTTCCTTCTAGAAAACATCTGTCCCAAGATGGGCAGAGTGACCAAGAAGGCCAAGTGAAGAGGATGCAGGCTCTGGGGCATCTCCCATCTGTGGCTTTTGCAGGAGGGTGCAGGATCGGGGAGTTGCTCTGGCTGGCAATGAACCTTTGACTTTCCTTTTTTGTTCCTTTCCTCATCCAGATGACATTAGAAATTATCAGAAACTAATGAGGTCCCAGATTCCTGGTGTGACGCTGTAGGATCAGCACTGGATTGCCAATCACAAGGTCAGCAGTTCAAATCCACCAGCTGCTCCTCAGAAACCCTATAAAGGGTTGCTATGAGTTGAAACAACTCAGTGGCACTTAACAGCAACAACAACAATGAGGTCTCAGCTCCCCACCATATGCTCTATTTAAAGATACCTTTTTGTCTTAGGATGGCTTTTCTAGAGAGGCAAAACCAGTGAAATACATATAGTGTGTGTGTGTGTGTGTGTGTATATATATATATATATATATATATATATATATATATAATCAAGAAAATAGCTTATAATTGTAGAGTCTCAGGTTGCAGATGAAGAGAATCTTCCTGCATGTCCATTATATTGGGAGTAGGCCACACTCCCAAGGAAGAATCCATTTAAATGACTGCCTGCTTAGAGTCACTCATCATAGAGTTAACTATGCCTGTATCAAGTTTTATCACCATGGGAACAAGCACACCTTAACTACTGTTGTTGTTGTTATGTGCTGTGGAGTCGATTCAGACTCATAGCAACCCTGTACAGGGTTTCTGAGGCTGTAAATCTTTATGGGAGCAGAAAGCCTCATCTTTCTCCCACGGAGCAGCTGGTAGTTTCAAACTGCTGACCTTGCGATTCGCAGCCCAATTCGTAACCACTACCCTACCAGAGCTCCTTACACAACCCTATATGTTATACCTGTTTTTGTTAACTTGACACCTATAATCTATATTCATAATCTCTAAATAAAGAAAATTGTAAAGTCATATTTGCACTTAACATGATAGAATGAAAACACGTGTAAGCAAAAATGCACTGGCCCCATTTTCATCTTATATGTCACAAATGACCAAAGCAAAAATATTTGATGGACACATTGAAACAAAACAAAAAATGGATATTCATTTAATTGTCCAGAGGGCACATTCTGCAAGCTAGCGTCCTGCCCATAGGCACACAGCCTTACTCAGTCAGTGGGCCTAGAGTCCATAGCTGCTCTGTCTCTCCATGCCACCGCCTCTGCTGCTGTCTCTGCTTTTGACGCTTTTCCAGGCAGGGATCCCACACTCCATTCATGTTCTTCCTTCTTAATGGTCCTGGGATCATCTGTTCCTGAAGTGAAAGATTTACTACTTCCTCCTTTAGTTACATATCTTCTACAATTAGTTTTTGACAATCACAATCCTGCTAAATCATAAAATCCTATCAGCATCCTCCTCCACCTCCCTTTCACCAGATTTATCTAGAAAAGAGAGAAACTATTCATTGGGAATTCTACCTTACTCTCCTCATTCTGAAACTACGCACACCCATGAAAGCTTGTAAGCCAATCACTTCATGCCTTTATGTTGTTGTTTTTATGTGCCATTGAGTCGGTACCGACTCATAACAACCTTATGCACAGCAGAACGAAACACTGCCCGATCCTGGGCCAAACTCACTACTGTTGCCACACTTGAGTCCATTGATGCTGCCATTTGGCCAATCCACCTTGTTGGGGGTCTTCCTCTTTTTCTCTGACCCTACACCTTACCAAACATGATATCCTTCTCCAGCGATTGCTCCCTCCTGACAATATGCCCAAAGTATGAGAGACGAAGTTTGGCTATTTTGGCTCTAAGGAGCACTCTGGCTGCACTTCTTCCAAAATGGATCTATTGGTTCTTTAGCAGCCCATGGCACTTTCAATATTCTCCTCCAACACCACAACTCAA
>NW_006408935.1:184122-211510 GCF_000296735.1 Chrysochloris asiatica | reverse complement strand
TGATGTAGAAAGCATCAAGAGAAGATGGAAGGAATTCACAGAGTCATGCCTTTATAGCCTTCTTATTTTTGAAAGTCAGTGTCCTCTGCTTTATTTCAATGATACATCTCCTGTTCTTCCAGCAGTTCTGGGTGGGTCTGCATGTCTTTTCAAATGCAAATATCCCAACTCTGAAGGCTCTAGTTTCTCTAAGGATTCCACTTAAGACCCTATACTCCACAAAAGTTTAAAGAGCCTATTTCTTTCTCTGTATTCGTAATTCCAAATATTCCTGTCACACACAGAAGTCTGTTTTACAATAATAGGCAGAAGAAACCAATATCCATAAGACAGTCAAACACATCATCTTTCTTCTCCATTGTACTAACTCCATTCATAAGCAGATGGCCTTGGGTCTCTGGCAGGGTGGATTTCAGTGGGCCCTGGCCTCGGATCAGCTATCCTTTTGCTGCCACTGTCCCCTCATCTGAAGTATTTCACTCTCTACACTCCTTTTGGAGTCCTGGTATGGCTCTGTAGAATAAGCACTCAACCTCAAGGCTGGTTTGAATTGCAAGGTGGAGGGTTCAAACTCACCAACTACTCCTTGGAAAGCCTATATTGCTGTTGTTAAGTTGCATGGAGTTGGTTCCAAACCATAGCGACCCTGCATAGGGTTTCCTAGGAGCAACTGGTGAGCTTGAACTCCTGACCTTGCAGTTCAAAGGGCTTTGCAGTCTGACACATTAACCCACAGTGCCACACCAGGACATAGGGTTGTTATGAGTTGGAACCAACTCAATGGCACTTAACAACAACAACACTCCTTTCAGCCATTGTTGTTAAGTGCTGTTGAATCACTTCTGACTCATAGGGACCCTGTGTAGGGTTTCTGAGGATTCACTGCTGGCTCTTCCTTATTCACTATCTAACTGTCATATGCATATGACATTATTGAAAATATTGTGGACTGAGTCAGGCACACCTTAGTCCTCAAACTGACATCTTTGCTCTTCAACACTTTAAAGAGGTATTGTGCAGCAGATTTGCCTAATGCACTAAGTTATTTGATTTCTTGATTACTGTTTCCATGAGTGTTGATGTTTGACCAGAGCAAAATGAAGTCTTTGACAACTTCAATCTTTTCTCCATTTATCTTGATGTTATTTATTTGTCCAGGGGGGGAGGATTTTTGTTTTCTTTACATTGATAATAGTTCTTTACAAGCACTATATCAGACAATGTGAGTCCTAGTGTGGTGCTGTGGGTTAAAGTGTTGGATTGCAAAGTTGGTTTGAACTGCAAGGTCAGAAGTTTAAGTTCACCACGGGATCCTTGTAAACCCTATATAGGGTCTCTATGAGTTGGAAGACTAGAAGAATTGATGTATTTGAGTTCTGGTGTTGGAGGAGAATACTGAAAAGTGCATTGGACTGCCAAAAGAACAAATAGATCTGTGTTGGAAGAAGTGCAGCCAGAATGCTTCTTGGAAGACAAGATAGTCAGACTTCATCTTTCATACTTTGGACATGTTGTCAGGAGGGACCAGTCGCTGGAGAAGGATATCATGTTTGGTAAGGTGGAGGGTCAGAGAAAAAGAGCAAGTCCCCTAGTGAGATGGAATGGCACAGTGACAGCGGCAATGGGCTCAGGCGTAGCAACGATTGTAAGATTGTCCCAGAACCGGGCAGTGTTTCGTTCTGTTGTGCATAGATTGCTCTGAGTTGTTACCAACTCAATGGCATTTAACAACAACAGTGGGTTGGAACCAACTCTGTAGCATTTAACAACATATTCTGCTGTCATCTATAGGTACTTCTAGAGAGTTTACATTTTATGGGGCACAATGGGAGTGATTTTCTCCTGCTGCATTTGGGCCAGCTCAAATGCAGTTGCCTTGGTGAGAATGTGGTTAAGGCAGCAGGTGAGAGGGAGGAGGGATAGAGACCAATTTGAAGGTGTCATGATAATCCATAATCACTCTCACGGATTGGTGGGCAAAAGGAAGTGGGTTTGGAATAGTAAGTGGGAATAGGGGGTGCACTCACAGCAAGCATAGACAACTCATTGGAGGAATTTTGCTAAAAAGAGCATATAAACCGGTGGGGAACATGAAGCCAGGGGAGGCGAGATTTTTTCTTTTAATGCGTGATAAGTAAACCCTAGATATGATTCAGTAGAAGGGGTAATCAAGAGAATGTTTGGAGAGACACCCCTAAAATTGACAAGGATGGGAGGCAATGTAAATGCGGAAGAATTTGTTCAGGATAAATACAGAACACTCAATAACTCCTCCATCCCTTTACCGATGGGGAGATCATATTTCACAAGCCAGGTCTCTGGAATGTAGTGGAACATGGGGTCAAATGCCCGCATTTTCACACCCCTGCCCAGCTGCACCCTGTGTTGAACTATCCGAAGATCCGGGGAAGGGGGCGGAGCCAGTGGGGGCGGGACCTTTCCGTCACAGTTACGCGTGGGCGGGAGTGGAGACCAGTGCTACGGCGGGGGGCGGGGCTTGTTTGGACCAAGGTGTCTTGTGAATTGCTGTCGAGTTGATTCCGACCCATAGCGACCCTGTACAGGGTTCCGAGACTGTAAATCTTCACGGGAGCAGAAAGCCTCATCTTTCTCCCGTGGAACTGCTGACCTTGAGATTAGCAGCCTAATTCATAACCATTACACTACCAGAGGTATTTTAGGGTAGAGAAAGCCTGTGACCGTACATGCCCGGGCCGGGTGTGACATGGGCTGGGACTTGGGGGAGTCTAGCGTGGCAAGCCTGAACATCAGGGCCAACTGAAGGCTGCGGGTGTTGGTTCCTGGAAATTAAGGCCCGAAACCTGGAAACTGCCATGCGCCGAGAGGCGTGGCTTCTTAATACAAACGCGTGAAAGGGTTTCAGTGAGCCACACTGCAAGTCCAGGGAAAAACCTGTGCGCAAAACGACCAATAGAGAAGGGGCGCTTAGGAAAGGTGCCCAGGACTTCGGAACGTGGCTCTGCGCACGCGCGTCGGTCCGCACTACCAGGCGCCATTGATGTTGTTGTTGTTGTTATGTGCCGTGGAGTCGGAACCGACTCATAGCGACCCTGTACAGGGTTTCCGAGGGTGTAAATCTTTACGGGAATAGAAAGCCTCATCTTTCTCCCGCGGAGCAGCTGGGCGCCATTGATACTAGGGGTCTAAAGGGGAACGGCCGCAGGCTCCGGCCACGCCCCCTCGGGCCGTGCGTCCGGATCACATGATGTTAAGGCCGCTGAATCCCGCTGGAGAAAGCGCCATTTCCTGTAGGTGAAGGTGGAAGGTCTCGGGCCTGTGTCGGCCTGCGTCAGGGATGCATTCTGAAGCGATTTAACCTACAACCTGAACCTGGGGTCGGGGATCAAGCTTGAGCTCGCGATCAGGAAGGAGAGATGTGGCTCGAGGAGTGGGTCGCGTATCAGGAGGGCGTGGCCTAGCTCGGTGACGTAGCGGGTGCGGGCTCCCCGCTGGGGCCTGACGTAAAAGAGAGGCGGGGCTTCCTGCTGATCGCTGGAGAAATAGGTAAGTTGGACAATGAGTTTTGGAGTCATGGTCGCCGTATTGGTGTATGAGACGCGGAGGATGGTAATCTCCTTAGAATGTTAGTGATGACGTAAGGGGCTAGGGCTTTTCTTGTTGAGAGGCGTGGCCTGGGGTCCAGGAGGCGTGGCTTAGTATGCAGGCGTCTTGGCCTGGACCGGGAGTCCTAAGAGACACAGCCACTCTGCCTCTTGATAAGGAGGCGTGGTGTGGGAGAGGAATGGGAAGAGGGAATGAGCCTTCTTGATAAGATACCAGTCCTGCCCAAAGCCTGATATGCCTTTTCTCCCTTAGGTGCAACCTCATGGAGACCCACACAGCCGCCGCCCCTGACGGGAGTTTCGTTCCGTCACTCCTGCTCCTGATCAGCGGGACGCTGGTGACCACTCTACTAGGTGCTGCACACTGCCTAGGACTGTTCTACCAACTGAGGCACAAGGTGTGGGGACTTGAAAGGGAGGTGGACGAGGGGCAGCCAAGGAAGTAGGGACTCTCGGCGCCCTTTGCCGGTCATCATCTTAACAGGCAGGAAAGTGAGGTCCAACTGTGGCACAGGAGTAGTCAGGGGACTCTGCCCAGGTACTTGGCCTTTTGCCACGCTGCACTCGGGAAAACCTGGAAGCAGAGGTTCCAGGTCCCCGTGCCCCACCCACCTCCTCCAGGGGCCAAGTCCGTTCGGAGAGCAGAGGTCACCACCAGTACTACGGTCCTGCCCTCCAAACCTGATGAGAGCAGAGCGGGACAGGCACGAGAGATGGCAGTGATGGTTGGTGACCGTTCTCCTCTGCTGAACTTGAGGTTTTAGTGGTAGTTCGTCAGGTAGCCCAAACCACACCTTTAAGTAGATGCTGTTGTCTTGGTCCCCTGTTTTCCAGTGAGAAAACTGAGGCCCAGAGAGGCCATGTGGTAGCTTGCTCCAGATCACTTCTTGGGGAGGGCACCACAGTCATCACTCTTAACAACTTGGCATGTACCTGCTCCCTAGGCCCCTCTACAGACTTTTCTTTCAGCTGGGAGGAACCTTGGTCCCCTCCCCATTGTGGCAGATTTTTAGTTTTCTTTTAAGGCCCCTCTGGGTAGATTCAAATCTCCAACCTTCATTTAGTGGCTAAGGTCATTAATCATTTGCACCACCCAGGGACTGCTCCCTTCCACAAGCCCTCCCCAGCCCTCTTCATAAGGGGTAGCAACGCTGACCCTCTCTCCAGTTGCCATGGATTTGGCACTGACATGTGTCGACCCCATGTGTGTCAGACTAGAGCTGTGCTCCTTAAGAGGCTTCAGTGGCTGGGTTTTCAGTGGTAAGTAGTCAGGCCTTTCCCTATTCACTTGCCCCTTCCCCAGGCATCTCCCAAGCCCTTCCTCTATAACAGTTCAGCAACATCAGGAGCCCCAAGGACTTGTGGGATTGAAAACACAGGTCCTGGGGTGACTGGGGCTGAGAGGCCTCAGCGCTGCTGCATGTCAGCAGCATGCCCTAGGCCTGTGGCAGATGGCAGCCTGTCAGCCAGGTCAGTGCTTGGCAAGTGGTGGGAGATGAGGGAGGAAAGGAATCAGACCACTAGGCCCTGAGAGACTCCCAAGCTGGTGGTGGGACCCTTGCCCCTTGCCCTGGCTAACTTCCCCAAGGTCCTCTAGCTCCTTTCTCTCCTCACACTCAGGTTGCCCAGTCTCCTTGGGGCAGGCAGTGTAATGGAGCAGAATGCTGAAGAGTGTCAATCTTGTTTCCACTATTTTCAAGCTGTAGCCTTGGGTAAACCATGGCTTCTTTAGTGGCTCAAGGATATAGTGACAGCAGCTAATGAGAGGTCAGGCAAGGGATGATGGGATGAGCCACCATGTTCCTGCTCACCTTCCTGGGGTGAGCTCAGCCCTGCCCCCACCTGTACTGGGTCTATTGCTCTTGTCCTTCACCAACTTGCCCCTGGGCCCAGGTGGACAAGACCAGTGTCCGGCATGGCGGGGAGACTGTGGCCACTGTGCTCCGTGCTCACGGCGTTCGCTTCCTCTTCACGCTGGTTGGTGGACACATCTCTCCGCTGCTGGTGGCCTGCGAGAAGCTGGGCATCCGTGTGGTGGACACACGCCACGAGGTCACAGCCGTGTTTGCAGCTGATGCGGTGGCCCGCCTGTCTGGTAAGAGCAGCTGGGAGCAGGATGGGAGCAGGCATGACTGGGATGGGATATCTGGGATGGCAGTGGGGTTGTGATGGTGTCTGTGTTTCAGGGACGGTGGGCGTAGCAGCAGTGACGGCAGGCCCTGGCCTCACCAACACCGTGACAGCGATAAAGAATGCCCAGATGTCCCAATCCCCGGTCCTGCTCCTAGGGGGTGCCGCCAGCACCTTGCTGCAGGTGCCCAGCCTACAAGGAGCAGCGGGGACCTGAGGGAGGCCTGGTGATGGGGGCTCACATACTGAGACCTCACCTCTGTCTTTGCTAGAACCGGGGGGCACTCCAAGCCATTGACCAGATGTCACTGTTCCGACCTCTGTGCAAGTTCTGTGCTTCGGTGCGGAGGGTGCGGGACATTGTGCCCACACTGAGGGCGGCCTTGGCAGCTGCCCAGTCAGGCACCCCGGGTAGGTATGGGGGACTGGACAGTTGTCAGGTTCTGGGGGTTAGAGGGCACAGTCAGGCACCCCAGGTAGGTATGGGGATTGGACAGTTGTCAGGTCCTGGAGGGTAGAGGACAAGGGTGGTATCACAGGCTCAGTGTCTTCCTGTCCCTCCAGGCCCGGTGTTTGTGGAGCTGCCCATTGACGTGCTGTACCCCTACTTCATGGTCCAGAAGGAGATGCTGCCTGCCAAGCCACCCAAGGGCCTCCTGGGTTGGGGAGTCACCTGGTAAGGACCCCAGTTTGCCTTACCCTCCCCTGCCCCTGGCTTTGCATGCAGCCTCCTGCTTACACCCCTCAAGGAGAGCTGCTTCTTCCATTGAATCAAGTGGGCAGAGCAAGCGGCATATGCAAAGTCCCTGGGGCAGGGATGGACTTGGGCCAGAAAAGCCAGGAGACTCCCATGTGGTATGTAAAGGGCAGAGCAGTTGACAGGGGCCACTGTGAGATCTTGGGATTTTGTTTTTATGTTGGATGCCTAGAGAAGTGTTGGAGAGACTGAAGCAGAGATGTGGGGTTCCCAGGTTTGAGTTTTGGCAACCTTTCTGGGGCTGCTGTTGGAGAGTGGATAGTGAGGTGGGTGGGTGGGTGGGGGAGGGAATGGAGAGGCAAGGGGCAATAGTGGCCTGATTGAAGGTGGGGAGGGTGGATGGAGTGGGTGACCTCCGTGAGGCCAGGATAAGGGGCCAGTGAGTCACAGTGGGTCCCGATAGACTGCAGAATTTGAGCTTCAGTAGCTGGGAGCTTGGAGAGCTCAGGCAGTAGGGCTGGCCGGGGACAAGCATGAAGGAAAAGCTGTCAGTTTGAGGCAGCCTTCTTGCTGTTGGGGAGTCAGGTGGTGCAAGTAGGTTGCAATCATCTGCTAACAGAAAGATTGGTGGTCAGAATCCGCCGGAGAAAAATGTGGTCATCTGCTTCCCGAAAGTTCCCAGCCTTGAAAACCCTGTGAAGTTCAGTTCTCCTCTTGACACACATGGGCTCGTCAGGAGTTGGGGTCACATTTACGGCTACACTTGTCTTTCAGTTGAGAGGGTAGAACGGGGATCCCAATAGGGGCATAGCCTAAGCAGAGGTGTGCAGAAGGGGGAGTCAGCTTGGGACACGACTGAAATATCTTGGACCTAGCTGGACAGAACCCAGGGTGGAGGTGCCACTTTCTTCTTCCACCAGGACGGACAGGAGCCAGGTCACCTTGAACTCTGCGCATGTGCGAAGTGCCACTAGGGCCGGCTCACTGAGTTATGATTTTGTCCCTTGTCTGTGACAGCCTCATTCATGCTTTTTTGCTTGTTTTTTGTACAGTTGTTGTGAAAACATACATGTGGTGGTGGTTGTGTACCTTGGAGTCGGTTCCGACTCATAGTGACCATGCACAGGGTTTCCCAGGCTGTAAATCTTTATGGGAGCAGAAAGCCTCATCTTACTTCTGTGAAACCACTGGTAGTTTCGAACTGCCGACCGTGAAATTAGCAGCCTGACTCCTAACCACTACGCTCCCAGAGCTCCTTGAAAACATACATAACAAATAACAAACCTTTGCCACCACAGCAGTGTCCACATATACAATTCAGTGACATTGATGACGTTCTCTAAACTGTGTAGCCATTCTCATTACCCGCTTCCAAATCATTCCGCCACCATTCACACAACTCACTGCCCCCAAGCAGAAGCTCCCCATTATCTTCCTCCTTCAGTTTCTGTATATTTGCTCATCTTGTGTAGGTGAGGTCACTCAGTTTTTGCCCTGTTGGGCCTGATTGAGTTCACTAAGCAGCATCTTTTCAAGATTCACCAGTGTTGCAACAGCTCTCAGAACTGCATTTCTCTATGACTGAGAGAGAGTATGCCATTGGATGGCTGGTCAACATTTTGTTTATCCCTTCATCTGTTGATGGTCATCTCTGCTGTTTCCACTTCCTGGGCCTTTTCTTTCAATGTTGGGGTGTCTTTTAGCTCTGTCCTTGCCCTCTTCTCATTTTCCAGCAATCTTAACTCCTCTTTTAAATAGAAAGCAGAGGCTTCTGGCTCTGAATCTGTCTGCTGCAGGCTGCACATTTGTTCTTGGGCTGGTTGCATGGTCCTTGAGGGCTAAGGTTGGCCCAGACTCTTTGTGTCTCCAGGCCCTGTGCTGGGTCTGGTACAAAGTCAGTGGCTACAAACCAAACCAGCTGCAGTTGAATTGACTCACTCGGCCTCATGGCCACCCCACGTGTGTCAGTGTAGGACTGTGTTCCATAGGGTTTTCAGTGGCTGCAGCTTTGGAGATGAATTACTGTGCATTTCTCTTGGCATGCCTCTAGGTGCACTCTACCCTCCAGATTTTCAGATTGCAAAACATGTTTACTGTCTGTACTTCCACCCTGGTAACCAGCTTCTTCCTCTGCCCTACACAGGTACTTAAAGAATCACCTGGCCAACCTCTTTGCGGGGGCCTGGGAACCTCAGCCTGAAGGGCCCTTGCCCCTGGATATCCCCCAAGCACCCCCGCAGCAGGTGACTCACCTCTTCCCTGGCTGAGGGCTCTTGCCTGGCTGCTCAGCCTTCTGAGTCAGTACCCGGGCCTTGATTGTGTGGGTCAATGGAGACTCGTGGACTGCCATCTGACCCCATTCTTGCCCCAGATCCAGCGCTGTATAGAAATCTTGAGCCGGGCCAAGAGGCCCCTGATTTTACTGGGGAGCCAGGCTCTGCTGCCCCCGACACCTGCCGACAAGCTTGGGTGAGAAGCCCCCGGGCCTGCCCTTACTGCCACTGTGCTCCGGTGTCCTGGGGGAGGGGAGGACTCTTGGACACACTGATTCCTGCTGTGCCTGGACCTCCAGGGCAGCTGTGGAGACTCTGGGTGTCCCCTGCTTCCTGGGAGGCATGGCACGAGGGCTGCTGGGCCGCCACAATCCCCTCCACATCCGGCAGAACCGCAGCGCCGCTCTGAAAAAGGCTGATGTGGTTGTCCTGGCAGGTGAGCTGGCCCCTTCCCCTCCTTTCATGCCCTCTCCTCCCCCATCACAGGGCATCCCCTCACCCTGCTCGTCCTGGCCAGGTCTCCCCATGCACCAGCCTTTCAAAGTTTCCGTTTATCCAATTACTTTGAATCTGAAATTCTCTAGGCTGGGGTTCCATGCTGGTGTGGCCCAGCTTCACAGAAAGAGTTCGTGTTGAGCACTGTCGAGTCAGTTCCAACTCATATTGACCCCGTGTAGGGTTTCTGAGGAGAAGCTGGTGGGTTTGTACTGCTGACCTTGTGGTTCGCAATCCGGTGCTGATCCTACAGCGCCACACATTGGGTGCATACTGTGTTTCTACACATTGTTACATGCAGTTCTTACAACCCTGTTGGGTACCTGATAGCTAGATCTCTTAACTCCCCAGAGCTGCAATAACAAAAATACCACAAGTGGGGCCTTTAGTGAACATTTCAGGAGGCTGGGAGCTTGAACTCAGAGCACCGGCTGTAGGGGAAGGCTCTGTTGACTCACTGAAAATCCTTTTATTTCAGCTTCTCTAGCATTCTTGGGATTCCTCAGTTCCTTGGCATTCTTCACCCAGTGCTTGTCTTTCTGTTATGTTTCATTGCTTTTCACTGTACCTGCTCTCTTCTTTTTATATCTAATTAGAAGGTATTTGACTTTATTAACATAGCAAGGAAACTCTATTCCCAAATAGGATAACTTCCACAGATGTGGTGGTCGTGGTGGTGCCCGGTTATTCTAGTGGGAGAGAGAGGAAGCTACAAGGCTTTTTGTGGCCTAGTGGAGTTGTGGTGTGGCATTGTAGGATGAGCACGGGACTGCTAATCGCAAGGTCACGGGTTCAAACCTACCAGCTGCTCCTTGGACACCCTATGCAGGGTGTGTGTAAGTGAGAACGAACTCAACAGCACTTAGCAGCAGCAGGAACAAGAGTCAGGAATGACAGGACATCATCTCCAGCACATTCTACTGCCCAGGCCAGCCCAGAGTCCGTGCCAAAGGCAGGGGTACAGGGAAGGGTGGGGAATGTACACAGTGGAACAGGCTGAGTCAGTAATTCCACTACAGGGCCCTTGCCCTCCATCCACCGAGGCCCTGTTCCCCGACCCCTGGCCCCCCAGGAATCGTGTGCGATTTCCGCTTGTCCTATGGCCGTGTCCTCAGCCGCAGCAGCAAGATCATCGTCGTCAACCGTGACCGGAAAGAGATGCTGCTCAACTCAGACTTATTTTGGAAGCCCCATGAGGCTGTCCAGGGTGAGTCTCCAAGTTACCCCACGTAATGCCTGCTTCTCCCAACTCTTCCCAGCGTGAGCTGGGTGCTGGCGAGCAGGGCCCCAGATGATGAGTGTTCTTGTGTGAACATGGGGAGGTGAGGGTTTGGAAACATAGGTGCCCTTATGTCCCGTGATTGCCCACCCTCCTGTGGCAGTCCCCTCTCTTGGAAAATGAAGAACTCACCCTTGGATCACCCTGGCTTCCTTGTTGCCCCTCAGTCTCCCACTTTGAGTCCCTACCGCTGCTCCCGCCCCCCCGAGCCTTTCTTTGCTCGGTATCTAAGGATGTTTGGCATGGAAGTGGTATGATTGGGTTTGTATTTGGGATGGTTCACTCTGGCAGCTGATGGAGCAGGTTGGATGGAAGGGGGCCCAGCAGAGGCAGTGGGCTCAAAATAGAAACATGATGCCCGGAGGAGAGAGGGACAAGAGACACACTTCCACGATTCCTGCTTGTTTATTGCCGGTGTGTGCATGATGGGAAGCGCAGGACAAGCCTTTTACTGATTTGTGTGTCTCCACACACTTGGGAGTCCTGGTGGCTCTGTGGGCTAATGCGTCAGACTGCAAAGTCATTTGACCTGCAAGGTCACTAGCTGCTTCTTGGAAACCCTATACAGGGTCGCTATGGGTCGGAATTGACTTGAAGGCTTAACAACAACAACAGTAAACTTGGAAGATGCAGCTATGTTTACTGATTGATTTCAAAGCTGAATCGACAGGCCCAGAGGGGTGAGGTGGGTGGGGGTGGACAGTGAGATCAGCTTATGTTTCCTCCGTGTTTCTTGGTGTGGAGATCAGGGTGACTGAGACTCATGGCGTCCCCATGTATGCAGAATACGCCTGTGTTCTGCCTGCTTTCAAGGCCGTGACCATTTGGAAACAGATTTTCAGACATGACTTCCAAGGCAGCCCTACTTGGGTCCGAACCGCCATGCCTGAATCACTTTTCTTTAACCTTGCCCTTCTTTTCCTGGGTTAATGTCACTTGGTTCGGTTGGGGTGTTGCATCCATTTGGGCCTGCTTGGATGCTGCTGTCTGCAGGCCTCCTCCCCACAGCAGTACTCTTGTCCTTACCCCAGGAGATGTGGCGCCTTTCATGCTGAAGCTGGCCGAGGGCCTGCGGGGCCACACATGGGCACCAGACTGGGTGGAAGAGCTTCGTGAAGCTGACCGGCAGAAGGAGCAGACCTTCCGGTGGGGCGGGATCAGGTGGAAGGGGGGGTTCCTGGTGTGTGTGGGAGTCTATGGCCTGCCTCTGACCTGTATACTGGTCTCAGGGAGAAGGCAGCGAGGCCCATGACCCAGCACCTGAACCCCGTACGGGTACTCCAGCTGGTGGAGGAGACCCTACCTGAGAATGTGCTCCTGGTGGTTGATGGTGGAGACTTCGTGGGCACAGCTGCCCACCTGGTACGGCCTCGAGGGCCCCTGCGCTGGCTGGATCCTGGTAAGGAGGGGCCCACACCCTGGGAGGTGTGTGTTCCTGGCCCCTTCACACCCACCTGCTTTTGGTCCTCCTAGGGGCCTTCGGGACACTGGGGGTCGGTGGAGGGTTCGCACTTGGGGCCAAGCTGTGCCGGCCAGATGCTGAGGTGAGCTGGGGGTGCTGTGGGCAGGGAGGGCTGGTTGTCCGCTGGACCACAGACCACTCCCCCTCACTGCTCCCTGCCTCTCACTAGGTCTGGTGCCTGTTTGGGGATGGAGCCTTTGGCTACAGCCTCATAGAGTTTGACACTTTTGTCCGACACAAGGTGAGTGGGCTGGGGCTCCCTGCCCTGAGGGACTCTCAGGGAGACCTTGTCAGGGACAGTGAGGGCGCTGTTTGGCAGAGACTCTGTTCTCCTCTGTCCTCCCACTGAAAGCCATGGCTGACCTCATCTCCCTCTGCAGACCCCGGTGATTGCCTTGGTAGGAAATGATGCTGGCTGGACGCAAATTTCCCGAGAGCAGGTGCCCTCTTTGGGTAGCAACGTGGCCTGTGGCTTGGCCTACACAGGTGAGGAGTCTTGGGTAGAGGGAATGCTATGGGAATAGGACTATGAGAAGGGAGCTGGGGATAGGGAGGGGTCAGAGGGGAGGGGAGGGGCTGTGGGAAAGCTGAGTGTAGCAGTCTGTTTTCAGAACCTCAGGAAGGGCAGTGGGTTATGGGGAGATTTGAGAGGCCC
The DNA here is from genome assembly GCF_000296735.1 of Chrysochloris asiatica. Lineage (NCBI taxonomy): Eukaryota > Metazoa > Chordata > Mammalia > Afrosoricida > Chrysochloridae > Chrysochloris > Chrysochloris asiatica. The sequence continues at coordinate 198,935 of NW_006408935.1, read as the reverse complement.
CAAGAGGGTGAAATTGAGACCCAGGCTAGCTGTGTGGTGGGTTAGATTCTTGCTACCCTCTGATTTGACCTCCCCTTATAGAATATCACAAGGCAGCTATGGGCCTGGGGGCCCGGGGCTTGCTGCTCTCCCAGGAGAATGAGGATCAGGTGGTCCAGGTGCTACATGAAGCCCAGCAGCAGTGCAAAGACGGCCACCCAGTAGTGGTTAACATCCTAATTGGGAAGACTGACTTCCGGGATGGTTCCATTGCAGTGTAACATCTCATGGGTTGGGCCTCCTGGCTCTTCCCCACCGCTGGACTGAGCCTCATCCTTGCTTGCCTCAGGCCCACCTCACCATCCCAGTGACTCCTCAGCCTCCCTTAAGCACAGGGAGGACCTGGAGGAGTTAGGGCCCAGGGAAGTTTGCAGCAGGGCTGGGCAGGCAAAATCCTAGGCCTTCTCCTAAGCTTCTATTAACAGACTCAATAAACCACCGCTGGCCTTCGGGGGCGAGCCTGTGCATATTGATTTATTGTCCATAAAAATGGAGGGAAGGGAAGGAGGTAGGGACAGGAACTCAGGGGATTTCAGGGTGTCTGGACACTGCAAACTCTTACCCCTCTGTGGTCCCTCAAAGAACCTCACGTGCCCACTCCACACAGTCACTCACACACGACCTCACACACACACAAGCGTGGAGGCAATAAATAGTTTACGTACCAAAGTGCCCCAGCCAAAGGCTTTAGGCAAGGCCCCTCCGGAAGGGAGGAGCTAAGTGCTCAAGAGTTTTCTGGGAGATGGGGAAGGGTATTTGGGGAAGGGAAGGGAAGGGCCAAACTCTGCCATCTCCTTTTGCTGGTCTAAAGCAATGTTAGGGTCGTCCCTGGAAGAGGGTGGAGAAATGCCCCAGGAAACAAGTGGTCAAGTCAACCCCAACTCACGCTGTTTCCACATGTGTCAGAGCTGTGTTCCCTAGAGTTCAGTGACTGAGGTTTAGAAGATTGCTGGGTCTTTTCTGTGTGCCTCTGGCTTGACCCAGACTGCCAACCCTTCAGTCAGCATCCGAGCACATTAACTCTGTGCCAGCAGGGATACCCTATAAGCTGGAGTCTGAGAAAGGGGCTGCTCCCCAAAATAGTACCCTGTGATGGTCTTTGGGAACTCGCCAGGGCAGGAGAAGCAGAGTGTGGCCTTCAAAGCTAATTAATACTGACTTGGTTGGCAGCAGCAAGAGGAATGGCTGGTGTAGACTAAGGTGTTTCACCCTTCTAGGGCGATGCTCACAGTAACTGGTGTGTCCCCGAACAAGGGGAGGCAAGAGAGGCCGGCCTAGCAAGCACAACTGCCTTTTTGGCAACAAGAAGAGAAGCCCTTGGTACTCAGGAAAGCTGCTCCCTAAGACCCCAGTACCTGGCCTTTGCAACCAGTGGCCGAGTGCACTGGAAATAGGGAAGGAATCTCAGCAAGGGGCTGTGTGGTCCCCTGGAAACTCCCCAATAACTAGGAGTTGGGCCTTGGCAACAAATGTGGTCCTTGGTGATTAAGGCTCCACCTTAGCAACGGGGAGCCCGGGCCTGAGCAGTCGGGGTCCTGCCCCGCCTGCCTCAGAGGCACACATTGATTTGCTTGGAGAGCTCTCTCTCCAGGTCCAAGATGAGGGCGTCGAAGTCTTTGAGATTCAGGTGCGGGTTGAAGGGCGCCTCGAAGTCATCGTCGAAGTCAGTGTTGCCCTGCTGCCCACCTGCCTCCTCCTCCTCATCTTCATCCTCGCTGTCGCTGCCTGTCACATGGTCGTAGTCCGGCCCAGACAGGAAGTCTCTCCCACACGGTAGGAAGTCTCGTCCGCAGACGCTCCAGTCTCCAGCATAGCGATTGCTAGGGGGGCTCTCTGGGCCGCCCCGATCTCGAGGCCTGGTGACCACCTCAGGGCTCGCCAGCGGTAAATGCAGTGGTGGCTGTCGCTTGGGCCGCAGGTACGGAGCAAGGTCTGGAGCCTCCGAGGGCCTCTGTGGATCTGTGGAGATGAGAGGGTGGGGTGGTAATGGAATCACGGGCAGTGGAGAAGACCACTTGTTCTTGGAAGCAACCAAGCCTTCAACCAGATCAGGATCTCATTGGCTGGGCCAGGACTTTGTTAACCAGGCATCTAATCAGCATGCAAAGAGGCAGAGCCTGTAACTACATCAAGGATGACTTGGCTAAATCAAAAGTGTTTGCTGAGGCAACCAGGTACCAGTGTATCCTAATAAGGGGGCGTGGCCAGTCCCATGTTTGAAACTCTGATTGGCCACCCGAAAAGGCATGGATGTGGCAGCTGGGCCTGATGGGCGGATCGGACAGGAAATCAGGCTTACCTGGCCAGGACTGCAGCAGGTAGTGCAGCACCTCAATGTGGCGCTTGAAATCCACTGCGCTAGCAAGGCCCGGGCCAGAGCCTCGGGGACGCAGCCGAGCGGGCGTCTGGCGCGCCGGCAGCAACACAGGTCCGAAGCACACGGCCAGGTTCTGTGGGGTCATGCGGTTGTGGACATGAAAGGAGGAGACCAGGCGCAGGTGGTCCAGGAGAAGCGTCAGTGTGGCCTGAGGAGTGGGTTAGGAGGGCATGAGGGGGGCATGCCAAGCCTGCTGTACCTACAGGAAGCTCACAATAAGGAACAGGTCCAAGGGCTCAGCAGAGAGGGGGCAGAACCAAGATGAATCCAGGGCTAACTGTGTTCAATATTAATATGATTCCATTTTCCTGGAGGGGAGATGAGGTTGAAGGTAACTTTGGAACTGAAAGAACTTGAACCACAACACACTGCTCTTTTTATCAGGCAGAGCTGGCATTAGTCCCATTTTACAGATGAAGGTAGTGAGGCATGGGAGTGGTAAGATTTGTCTAGGATTCCACAACCAGGAAACTCTGTGGCAAGTTTGACTGACCCTAGTTCAGAATCTAGGATGTGTTTGTAACATCCCAGATGTGTGACTTTGGGTAATTTCACACCTATGAATTAGTGATCAGAGGGTGGAACAAATGGTTAACAGACTTGCTGCTAACTAAAAGGCTGGAAGTTCGAGTCCACTCAGAAGTGGTGTCGGAAGAAAGGCCTGGCGATTCTCTTAGGAAAAATCAGCCACTGAAAACCCCATGGAACTCAGTTCTACGTGGGCACACCAGAGATTGTCATGAGTTGGAGGTGACTTGACAACTGGTTTAAGAGCACCTTGGTAGCGTAGTGGTTACGAATCAGGCTGCTAACCTCAAGGTCAGCAGTTCAAAACTACCAGCCATTCCGCAGGAGACAGATGAGGCTTTCTGCTCCCGTAAAGATTTACAGCCTCGGAAACACTGTGCAGGGTCACTATGAGTCGGAACTGACTCCACAGCACTTAACAACAACAACTTCTTAGGGTTGTGATGCCACCAGCTTAGGTCATTGCCCATGTGTCCCTCCCACCTGACAGTCCATCCTCAGCTCAACCTACCCTCTCCACATCTGGCAGGCAGCTGAGGAGTCCTCTGGTGCCCTCAGGGCTAGGGGGAGCCCGGCCTGGGGGTCCTTTGGCCATGGCCTCCAGCACCACCCGATAAAGAGGCTGGGTGATGAGCGGGGTGGGCAGCTCCCGAAGGTAATCCTTGAGGATACCTGTGAACACATGGCAGCCTGTGGTCAGGGCACCCCTGGCTTCTGAGGCCACAGGGGTCACTTGGGACTGGCAGGAGGGAGCATGGCAGGTTCTGGACGGTGACAACAAAGACAGACAGGAGAGGTGAGGTCCTAGAGGGGCTACGGGGTCAGCAGGGGACACAGCAGGCAGGGGGAGGAGGGGACTCTGACCAGTGATGGCATTGATATCAGGGTACAGGTCCTCGGAGAGGCAGACAGCTGCACTGTCCTGTTCAAAGGCCTCCCGGAGCTCTTTTTTCACTGCTGCCGAACCACACAGACGGTACAGCCCCACAACCTAGGGGTTGGGGCAGAGAGAGTGTCGCTTCACTGAGGCCTACTGGGGTGGGAGCAGAGGTCTGGGCCAGTGTGGCAGTAGACAGTCTGGGCTGGGGGGCCGGGAATGGGCCGTAGCCTCACTCACAGTCTTTCTGTTCCTGACACCTACCAGGGGAGTCCCTGCCTTGCTGCCTGGACCCACCTGGCTCATGGAAATTCAGATTGGATCACCTGTTTTGAGCCTTCACTGATTTAGTTTACTTGACACCTCCTTAGGGAAGTCTCCTGTAATTACCCCACCAGATTAGATCTTGTTCTCAGCTCTCACAGTCCCATCTACTTCCTTCCTTAACTCTCCTCCTAAGCTGCAGTTTTACATTTGTGAGTTAATGGATTTGTGTTCTTCTCTCATCACACTCTGAGCTCCAGGAGGGTCAGGATGCTGACCCTGAGGATTCCAGGCTGGTGCTATGGTCTGGTGACCCCCTGCCCCAGTGAAGGCTAGATTGGGAACTATGAGTGAGGTTTGGGGGCAGTTGAGTAGGGGTGGGGGCTCACCCGCAGCCCTCGGCGCTCGATCTGCCCCACACACTTCTGGATAATGAGAGGCACTTGACCAGGGGGCTGCTCCCGCTCCACCAGCAAGGGCAGGGGCAGTCCGAAGACGCGGGGCTCAGCTGTGCCTGGGGCTTCCTGCTGCTCTGACAGGGTCAGCTTTGCATACAGCAGCCCCTGGGGCTCCAGGCGCACAGCTAGCTGCTGGGCCTGGCACCCTAAGAACGAAAGAGGGTGTGAGCTGGGTCTCAGCTCTGCAGGTTGCTGGGCCCTGGCCCTTATATTCCCACTCCCTCTACCCCAGGCCCAGCACCCTAGGGACTCCTGGAAGGAAGGGAAACCCTGAGTTGAATCTGTCCCTGCAGGTGTGCCCTGGACTCCATCCCTTCACCCTGGGCTTAGCACCCTGGGGACTCCTGGCAGAAGAGGAGAGCCCTGAGCTAAGTTTGAACCCCCTCCATCCCTCCAGATACCTGTTCCCTGCCCCCACCCCAAAGCCACCCTCATCCTAGGCCCAGTACCTGGGGGCTATTTTGGGGAAGTCCTGAGTCAGGCTTACCCCCACCCCCGAGGATCCAGTGCCCTACCCCCTCACCCCTCCAGTCCCCTACGGCTATGCAGTACCTCGGAACACCATGGGCAGCAGCACGGTCCCCTGGGCGCAGGGTCGGTGACGCCGCACGCCAGGGTCCCAGGCCAGCACCAGGGCCCGCAGCAGCCGGGCGGCTTCCAGCTCCAGGTGGAAGGTGTGGTCCAGCCGCAGGAAGTCTGGGCCGCCGCGCAGCGGCCCAGTGCGTGCCCGAGCCACTCCGTCCACCTGCAGCAAGCAGCAGAGGTCCCGCGGGGGCGCTCCGGATGCCGACCGCAGGCCCCCGAGCCCGTACAGGTGCAGGCTCAGGCGGCCCCAGAGTGCAGGCGGGGGCGCACGGGCAGTGGGGCCTGCCTCGTAGGGCCGGAAGGCGGTGGGCGACGGGGGCCCAGCTGTGCGTTCCGGAGAATCGCCGTCGCTCAGGTAGCCGGTCCGGTGCCCCCGCGCGCCCACGGACCCTGCTGCGCGCCCGGGGGCCCCCACGCTGCTGTCTAAGTGGTAGCGGCTGATGACCGAGCCAGCGGGGGCGGCTTTGTCGCGCTCACGGCCGCCCCGGGGCCCCCGCAGGCTCAGACGGCGGCGTAGCTCTGGCAGCTTCTTCATCTTCAATGACAGTCGCCGCGCTGGTCCCGGGGATTTGGTACGCGAGGCCTTGGCCGGGGGCGGCGGTAGGTGCTCACCGTCTAGCTCCCCGGCGCCTGACGGCGGACCCGCAGACACTGACGTCCGGGGATCTTCCTCCGGGATGGGGTTGTACCAGATCTCGCCGGCCGGCTCTCGGCTGCTGGGCGCCCTGAGCCCCAGCGCGGTCTCCTCTGGGGGCTTGGCCCCACTCAGCACCCAGCGGCGGCTGCTGGGCTCCAGACTCTGCAAGTAGGCTCCCCGCGCGGGACTTCGCGAGATCTCAGGGCTGGGGGGCCCCTCGGCGCCCGCTGGGTACCCTTCGAGAGTCTGGGGCTCTGGCTCTGGGGGGCTGGGCTCTGCGCGGCGGGCTGGGCGGCCTGGAGCAGAGAGCGCAAGGGGATGCGACTCAGTGTCCTCCACCTGCTTGCTCCCAGTCACCCCTGACCGCCCATGGCTACTCTAGCCACTTCCAGACCAGCGCCAGACCAGGGCTGTTTCTCCAGCCTCCACCAGGACAGGTAGGGTATGCTCACCACAGCACCCATTAGAAGCTTGATGGACAACGGACAAGCAGCCCTGGCTCATTGTGTGACTGGACAGGGGAGGCCCAGCGCTTTGTCTGTGATGGGTGACCTCAGGACAAAGATTTCAGCAGTTGTGATCTTAGAACCAACCCATCCCCTCACAGGCCTGGACCCAAGTGAGGTCTCTGTCCTTCCACCTTCCAGCCTTAAGGTTTGGATTGGTTTCTCAGGGCCCTGTCCCATGTCCCAGCCTGTTTCATTAGCTCCTTCCTGCTCCTTCCCACTGTGTGACCTTGGGCGCTTCACTTCCCCTCTCAGAGCATCAGTAAGATGGGGGATGCGACACCCCCTCCCCAGAAGATGGAGCATGGGACGACGTGTCTACTTGGAGACTTGTCACCATACAGCATACAGTGAACATTCACTTGGGGACAGCATTGGCATCATAGTGGGGTGGGGTTCTCTCTTCCCCTCAGACTTCCCACCCACTCCCCTACAAGGGGCCTGCTTTCCAAACTTTGCCTCCATTCATTGGCAGACTCTGACCCTCAGCCCAGGCCAACATCTAAAAGTCTCCCTACTGTCAACATCTAGAAGTCTCCCTGACTCCTGCCTCCCTCTCGGACATCCGAGGCGATTTCCTGTGTATGCAACTCTGTCCCCTCTCCCGGCCCTGGGAACCCTGGGAAGTTTTTGGGAATGGCGCTGTTGGGGTCAGATATGGGGACTGATCTGCTCTTCCTGCCCCTCTTTCCCAGGACCCCCAGTTCCATGCAGTTTATGATTCCCAAAAGTCTCAGGCTTGCATGCCGATGCTTCCTCCAGCCCCCAGGGCTCTGCCTCAGGGAATCCCTATAAGTAGCCAGTTAAGTCACTTCACTGGCCTCAGGCAATTACCCAACTGCCCCATGACTCAGTTTCCTCATCTGTATAAGAGGTTGGTGAAGACGAATGAAGCCCTTGCTAAGCTGCAGTCCGTGTTCAGGGAACAGAAGCGGGTGGGGTGGGATGCCTGCCCCCTGGTCAGATCCCCCAGCCAGGCAAGACAGGGCCCCGCCAGCGCCTCCGACATCAAGCCCTCCTCTCTTCTACCCTCCAGGCGCTCCGTCCCGGCCCCACTTCCTGTCAGGGGCGAGGCCCCCTCTCGGGCCTCCCAAGGCGCCCGCAGCGCTGGCATCCCCAGCCCGCCGCACATAACGGTCTGCGCCACCCCCCACAGCGCCCTAGCCCCTTCCTCCCAGAACCCCAGCGCCAGGGGTGCCAGGCCTGGTCCGCATCCACACCCGCAGGGGGCACCGCGGGGCGTCCCCAGTCCAGGAGGTCACTCCTCCTCGGGGGCCCCTGGGTCCCCTCCACGGCCGAGTGGGGCGTGCGTCCCCCAAACCACCAGCACCCCGCTCACCGCTCTCCTTTGCGTCCGACTTTTTCCGGGGCAGTTTTTCCCGGCCCCGCAGGCGGGAGAAGGTTTTCCTGAGCAGCGGCTCGGCCATGCTGAGGCCGGGGCAGGGCCGAGTGCGCGCCCGGTCCAGCCGCGCCGCCCCCCTGCCGCTCGCCCGCCCCGCCCCGGCCTCCCGCCCGCCCCCTGCCCCGCGGCAGCAGGAAACGCATTCCGGGAATGCTTGGCCCAAACTTTTTTTTTTTTTTCCTTCCCGCGGCCCGAGCGGGCGGTGCTGGGATATGTAGTCGTTGGGACCGGGAGGGCATGGGCAGGGGGCTCTGGGCAACTTTCTTTTGCTCTGACTGTGAATGTTCTGGTACAGCCAGAGCCTCTCTGCTCTCTTACCCATCCGCTCTTGTGGATCACATCCGCACCTTCTCTTAAGTCTCCCTCCCAAACGAATTCTGCAAGTACCCCCCAGCACATCCCATCTACTGCTTCACCCAGGGTCCAAACCCTTGTACTGTTCTCTTCTATGCCTTTCAGTTGCTTTGGTGGTCTGTCCGACACCTCTCCAGAGCCTCCACCCCTTCAGTTACCGCTGTTGTGTAACGACCACCCTCCAACTTAGTGGGTAAAATATGATTTCATTCTGCTTACAGAAACCGATGATCAAGAATCTGAACAGGGCACACCTGACGTCTTTATTCTGTGGTGTCTCAGCCTCAGTTAGGAAGACCCTTTCTTAAGGGGTAGGAGCTCTGGTAGCGTGGTGGTTACGAGTTGGGCTGCCAACCTCAAGGTCAGCAGTTCGAAACTACCAGCAGTTCCGCGGGAGAAAGATGAGGCGTTCTTCTCCGGTAAAGATTTACAGCCTCAGAAACCCTGTGCAGGGTCACTATGGATCAGAACCTGCTCCACGGTACTTAACAACAACAACAACCGTTAGGGGTAATTTTACGTGTGAGGGGCTGGAATCATCTGAAGGTTTGTTCAGTTAAATGGCTGGCGGTTGACTCCAGTTGGGACCTCAACTGGAGCTGGTGCCTAGAGCACCTACAAGTGGCCTCTTCATGTGGCTTGGGCTTCTTTCTGACATGGAGGGCTTGGAGTAGTTGGACTTCTTACATGGTCACTCATGTTGCTAGATGCTGCTGAGTTGGTTTCCACTCATAGTGACACTAATATTTGGTTCCGACTCATAGCAACTCTATGAACAACAGAACAAAACACTGCCCAAGTTTGCACCATCTATGAGTCGGCACCAACTCGATGGCACCTAACTACAACAACACAATGGTTATGTTTCAGCCCATTGCTGCTGCCACTGTGACGGTCGCTCCATCTCATTGTGGTCTGTCTCTTTCACTGACACTCTACTTCACCAAGTATGAGACCCTTTTCCAGGGACTGATCCCTCCTGATAACATGTCTGAAGTATGAGCGACAAAGTCTTACCATCCTGGCTGCTGAGGTGCATTCTGGTAGTACTTCTCCCAACACAGATTTGTTTGTTTTCTGGGTAGTCTATGGAACTTTTAATGTTCTTCTCCAGCATCATAATGGAAACACACTGATTCTTCTATAGTCTTCCTTATTAATTGTCTAACTAATGTAATACGTCATTTGATGTCTTGACTGCTCCTTCTATGAGTACTGATTATGGATTCAAGCAAAATGAAGTCCTTGACAACTTCAATTTTTTCACTGTCATCATTCTGTGATGTATTGGTCCAGTGGTGAGGATTTCTGTTTTCTTTACATTGAGAGACAACTCATACTGAAGGCTTCATTTTCTGACCTTCAGTAAGTAAGCATTTCAAGTCCTCTGCTTCCAGCAAGCAAGGCTGTATCTATCATCTGCATATCACAGGCTGTTAATGATTCTTCCTTTAATGATAATGCCACATTCTTCTTCATATAATCCAGCTTCTCATATTACTTGCTCAGCATACCGACTGAGTAAGTCTGGTGAAAGGATACAACCCTGACACACACTTTTCCTGATTTAAAGCCATTCAGTGTCCCCTTGGCTCTATTTTAAGGACTGTCTCTTGGTCTATGTACAGCTTCCTCATGAACCCAAATAAGTGTTCTGAAATACCCATCCTTCTTAATGTTATCCATCATTTGTCATGATATACGCAGTTGAAAGCCTTTACATAGTCAGTAAAGCATAAGAAAACATCTTTCTGGCATTTTCTGCATTCAGCAAAGATCCATCTGATGTCAGCAATGATGTCCCTAGTTCTATGTCCTCTTCTGAATCCAGTTTAACTGTTCCCTGTTGATGTACTGTTTGTTGCAACTATTTTTAAATTATCTTCAGCAAAATTTTACTTGCATGTGATATTACTGATATTGTTTGAGGATTTCCATGTTCCATTAGATCACCTCTCTTTGCAGTGGGCACAAATAGAGATGTCTTCCAATCTGTTGGCCAGGTAACTACTGTCTTCCAAATTTCTTGGCACAGATGAGTGAATGCCTCCAGTGCTACATCAGTTTGTAGAAAGATTTAAATTTCTATCAGCGAATACCTGGAGCCTTGTTTTTCTCCAATGCCTTCAGTGCAGCTTGGACTTCTTCCTTATAAATACCATCAATTCTTGATTATATGCTGTCTCTTGAAATGGTCGAATATCGGCCATTTCTTTTGGTACAGTGACTCTGTGTATTCCTTTTATCATTTTGATATTTTGTGCATAGTTCAATGTTTTGTCCATAGAATTCTTCAGCAGTGCAAGTTGAGGCTTGAAGTTTTTCTTCAGTTCTTTCAGCTTGAGAAGTACTGAGCATGTTCTTCCTTTTTGATTTTCTAACTCTAGATCTTTTTTAATTTTTATTTTAATACTTTATTATATTTTATTTTATAGCACATTTTATTATAATACTTTACTTTGTCTTCTTGAGCTGGCCTTCAAAATGTTCTGTTCGGTTCTTTTACTTCTTCATCTCTTCCACTCACTTTCACGTCTCTATCTATGCTCAAGAGCAAGTTTCAGAGTCTCTTCTAACAGAGTCTCTGTTAGAAGTCTTTTCAGAGTCTTTTCTTTCTTTCCTGTCTTCTTAATGACATTTTGCTTTCTTCCATTCTGATGTTCTTGATTTCTTCCAACCACTCTTCTGGTCTTCAGTCATTAGTATCTAATGCATCAAATCTTTATTGAGATGGTCTCTAAATCCAGGTGGGATATATTCATCATATTTTGGCTCTAGTGGGCATCTCTTTTCTTTATCGTCAGTATGAACTTGCATATGAGCAATTTATGGTCTGTTTCACAGTTTGCCACTAGCCTTATTTTGACTGATGATATTGAGCTTTTCCACCATCTCTTCCAACAGCTATAGTCAACTGGGTTCATGTGTATTCCATCTAGTGACATCCATGTGTGTAGTTGCCTTTTTTAAAAAAGGTTTTTATTGTGGATTGAATGCACGTCTACAGGGCAGATCATCACTTTTACATTCAACAAATCATACACCTTGTTTCATTACAATGATTATAATTCCCGCCATACACCATCCATAAACAGTATCTCTCTCTATTCACTTTATCCCCCCCCCCTTTTTTTTTAAACACTCAGGCATATATAATAATTTATACTACCAAAGGGCACATTCTGCGAGTCTGCCTCCTGGCTGCCAGCTCTTAGTCCTTCTCTTCCCATGAATCTAGAGTCCTCACCTTCTCCCTCTCTTGATGTCCCCATCTCTGGTGTTGCTGCTTCTCTGGATAAGGTCTCGCATTCCACTTGTGCTGTAGTTGCTTTTTATGTTGTTTAAAAAGGTATTTGCAATGAATAAGTAATTGGTCTTGCAAAATTCTATCATGTCATCTCTAGCATCATTTCTATTAAGACCATTATTTTCCAACAACTGACCCTTCTTCTTTGTTTTCAACCTTTGCATTCCAATCACCAGTAATTATCAATGCATCCTGATTCATGTTTGATCAATTACAGACCGAAAAAGTTATTGTTGTTGTTGTTGTTAGGTGCCGTCGAGTCTGTTCAAACCCATAGTGACCATAGGGTCACTGTACAATAGGACGAAACCTGCCTGGTCCTGCACCTCCTCACAATAGCTGCTATTCTCGAGCCCATTGCTGCTGCCACTTGTTAGGCATATTGTTGGGGGAGTCTCCCTGTTTTTGCCTTTCCCTCCACTTTACCAAGTATGAAGTCCTTCTCTAGGGACTGGTCTTTCCTGACCACATGCCCCAAGTATGAGAGACAAAGTCTGGCCATCCTGGTTTCCAAGGAGCATTCTGGCTGTACTTCTTCCAAAACAGATTTGTTTGTCCTTCAGGTACCTTTAATATTCTTCTCAAACTGGTTGTTCTGAATGTGTTTTCAATTGGGAATGTCCCACCTCAGAAGGTTCTGGGTGGAGCCCAGGATTCCACCTAAGGTCCCATACTCCACAAATGCTTAACACGAAGCCTGTTTTCCTGGGCACATTCTAGTATCCTATCAGCTAATCCTATCAGTTATAGGCTGAAGATGGGTTTACATGCTTTCTCTAATCATATTTCCTAATATTCCTTTCTATCCCACTCAAATATCTATATTACAGTAGTAGACAGGGGAAACCAATATCCACAAAACAGTCAAGCACCTTAACATCAATGCCCCTCCTTTACCCATTCAGACTATGTCTCGATCCCTGTATCACAGAGCCCTGTTGTTCCAAGGTTGTGCTTACATCACAATCTACCTCTATCCCATTTAGCCCATCTAGCCCTCCCTAAGTCTTCCCTATCATCCTGTTCATCTGCCCCCCACTTCTTGTGCATTACTTTCCCCCTCTTCATTACTGTTCTCCCTAACACACGACCTATCATGTATCTAGCCCCTAACCTGTGAGTTACTTACTGTCTCCTCCCTCCCACCCCTAGTAAACATTAAAGAATTATTCTTTTAGTATAGAAATCTTTTCTTAAGCTTTTTTTATTTTTATGTTTTATTGTGAATTATGTGATAGTTTACATGGGAGAACATTAGCTTTATATTCATCCTATCTTATCGTATATCGTTTCATTGCCATGGTTACAGTCTCCTCCACGCATCATCAACCAACCAAAGGGTATACCCTGCAAGCCTTCCCCCCCAGTCCTCAGCACACAGCTCCTCTCCCTCTCTGGGTCTAGAGTCCCCAGCCACTCCATCTTTCCATATCATTGTCTCAGCCTCCATCTCTGGTGTCACTGCTTCTCTAGGTAGGTTCTCACACTCTGCTCTTCTCCCTTGATGGTCCCAGGGACCTCCGCTCCTGGACTGCGAAGTCAAGCACTACCCTCTTTTTGTTACAAAATGTCTACCTTTACATTTCCAATCCTCACAGTCAATCCTGATAGCAATTACTTACTATTGTGCCACGAGAGTGCTATCCCCATCTCCTTTCATCAGCCTCACCCAGACAGATTGGATATTACTCAGTGCAGATTCTACCTTCCTCTCTGCCCTCTGGATCTAGGCTCCCTCTTTAAAGCTTGTAAGCCAGTCACTTCTTGCCTTTGTAGCCCCCCATTTTGGGTAGCCAATGTCCAAATTGCCCATCCCTGTCTACCCTGTGTATCGAGAGGGTGGGAATGATGCTTGCTGTAAAGATTTGTTCCCTCTTTTGAGCTACTGCTTCCATAGGTATAGGTCAAGTTCATCAAATTATATCAGATTACTCTTTTTTTTCCTCTTCCTTCTTCTTCTAGTTGAGTTCTGATCGTCCAGCCATTGAAGCCAGGTCAAGTGGGTATTATCTACAAGTGTGGATGTTCTTATGCATATGTCGTGTCTTCTTATGAGCTGGATGCTTCACTCTCCAGTCTAGTCCTCTGTGGCTATGTCATTGACTCTGGGCCCAAGAGTCCCCAGGTTTTGCCACACTGCTGGCCAACCAGGTCTCCATCTGCGTTCACAGGAGTCTATTGAACATGGTAGGGCTTAGCTTGCAGTTTCATTGCTATTTTTCCCTCACTTCCCCTTATGGGTGACCAACATGGTCACCAGTCAGAGCACATGTCTGATTGTGTATTCCCCTTGAGTCTTAGTCTTGGAAGGGGGTTTGCCCTGAGGAGACCCGACCACTTGCCTTGATGTCTCCTGGGCGAGCAACTTGCTTGTCCTTGTAGTAGTCAGTCGGACTGCCTATATTGTTTTGTGTTTTTCCTGTCAGTCTTTCTTTCAAGAAGTATCTTCTGTTCTAGTTCTTAAGCTTTTACAATACTGGTCTTATGCAATATTTGTCCTTTTGTGCCTGACTGTTGTGTTCTGTTGTCCACAGGGTTGGTATGAGTCTGAGTCAACTTGATGGCACCTAACAACAACAACAACAATTTCATTCAGCATTATGCCCTCAAGGTTCATCCATGTTCTGAGGTGTTTTGCAGCTTCATTGTTTATTCTTCAAGGTAGCATAGTATTTCATTATGTGTATGTACCAAAGTTTGTTTATTCATTCTTGCATTGGTGGGCACTTAGGATTGAACAACTGTCTCTTGTTGAATGTAAAACTGGTGATTCTGGCTGTAAACCTTCACTCTATTCACAATAAAAAGTTGAAGCACAATACTGGTGGCATAGCTTCTACAATCACTGTACTACACAAATGACTACAGAGTGACACACTGACAGATGAGTGGTGGTTAGCAATCTCTAACAATTTGTACCAAATCTGTAATAATAAGGGAACACTGAATGGTTTAAAATCAGGAAAGGTGTGCACCAGGGTTGTATTCTTTCACCATACTTATTCTATCTGTATGCTGAGCAGATAATCCGAGAAGCTGGATTATATGAAGAAGAACATGGTATCAAGATTGGAGGAAGACTCATTAACAACCTGGGATATGCAGATGATACAACCTTGCTTGGTGAAATCAAAGAGGACTTAAAATAGTGACTGATTAAGTTTAAAGACCACAGCCTTTGGTATGGGTTGCACCTTCATGTAAAGAAATAAAAAAAACATTTCATTGAGGTACGACCCATACTGAAGGTTGTGATGTTTGAGATTTATCAGTAAGTATTTTAAGTTCTTTTCACTTTCAGCAAGCAAGGTTGTATCATCTGCATACTGCAGGTTGTTAATGAGTCTTCCTCCAATCCTGATGCCACGTTCTTCTCCATATAACCCAGTTTCTCACATTATATGCTCATCATACAGATTGAATAAGCATGGTGAAAGGATACAATCCTGGCACATACCTTTTCTGATTTTAAACCATTC
>NW_006408935.1:181966-183092 GCF_000296735.1 Chrysochloris asiatica | reverse complement strand
TTACTTTCTTCCTGTATGATGTTTTTGATGTCATCCCACAATTCTTTAATTTCACTATCACTGACTGTAATGGTTGGCATGTAAATTTGAATAATAGTGCTATTAACTGGTCTTCCTTATAGATGCATGGAGAGCACCGTATCACAGACAGCAGTGTACTTCAGCATAGATCTTTTTTTAAAATAAAAAAGTAAAATTTGGTCTTTGTTTCACATATATTCAGAAATCAACTGAACATGAATTAAAGATTGTATTAAATATATGGGATACTGGTGTGGTGCAGTAGGGTCAGCACTGAACTGCAAATCACAAGGTGGTCAGTTCAAACGCACCAATTGCTCCTTGAAAATGCCATATAGAGCCACTACGAATTGGAACTGAACAGACGGCACTTGACAACAGTAATGACATTTAATATTTCTAAGGCTTTGGGGCTAGAAAAGATTTCTTAAACAAGATTTTTAAAGGTCTAATTTATAATGCAAAATTGTCAAATTGAAGTTTATAAAATTAAGAAATTTTCTTCATCAAAGGGTACTACAGAAAGAGTGGAAAAGTCTCATACTGGAAAAAGACCCTTCTTCACTAAGAAGGGATTAATATTGAGGATATGGAGAGTTGGGGGGTGGGAGTTGAATGCAATAAGTCATTTTAAAAGTCTTTCAAAACCAAAGAAGGATGTACTAAAATCATAACTAATTATCAATCAGAATGATGCTTAAGAATTCTCTAAATATTAGAAAAAGTAGAAATGCAACCATTATGAGATTGTCAGCAAACAATAAATATTCTTCTTGAACAATAAGTGTTATTGCAAGACAATGGAGCAGTGGGTACAGTTGTAAACTGTTGGTGAGAGTGCACATTGATACCAACCACTGGGATGCTCACTTAATGCCCATGAAAGTAAACAAGTATAACTGCTTATTATAGATTGAATTCTGTTGCCCCAAAATATGTGTCAAGTTGGCTGGACCAAGATTCTGAGTGGTGTGGCAGTTATATAAGGATGCATTCATCGCCCATGATGCAATTGGATGTGATCAGCCCATAAGCTGTAAGGGCTGGATAAGGACTCTTACTCAGGACTCTAGGGTGTGGCCTGCAGCACTTTTTTTTTTTTTTT
>NW_006408935.1:179322-179802 GCF_000296735.1 Chrysochloris asiatica | reverse complement strand
GCCGTGTGGCCGCGCGGCCCCTGTGTCCGGCCCCGGGCCTGTTCTTGCTCTTCACGCGCGCATGCAAGACCCGTCATGACCCGCCAGCCAAGTCCAAGGTCCAGCACATGGCCACCTCGCCCACAGTAGGAGCTGATGGCCTGGAACCAAGCAGAGAACCAGTGGCTGCATGAGCTTGGGACTGCGAGGCTGTGGCAGGAGGCATGGGAGCAGGAGCGGCAGCGGGCGGCCTGAGGAGCAGGCCCACCAGGCAGGAGAGGAGCAGGCGTGGGTGCAGCTCAAGGAGCAGGAAGTGCTGCAGTTGCAGGACGATGCAAAAAATGTCATCACAGGAGAGAATCTGGAGGTGCGGGTGGAAGAAGCTTTGGATTCACTAAAGAGCTACAACTGGGCTGACACCAGAGAGGGACTTGTGGTCAGTCCACAGCACAAGGGCTCCTAAGGGGCCCAGTAATGACGGAACCCTCCTGAGGACCATTC
>NW_006408935.1:177940-179222 GCF_000296735.1 Chrysochloris asiatica | reverse complement strand
TGGTTAGGATCCCATGTTCAGCTCATGCTCTTCTTGATGGTCCTATTCTGCATAGATCTTGAAACATTCTTTCTGATGATGAATACAATGTCATTCTTCTTTAATTTGTCATTCCTGACATAGTGAACCATACGATTGTTAGATTCAAAATGATCAATACCATTCCATTTCCACTCACTAATGCCTAGGATGTTGATCTTTATGCATTCCATTTCATTTTGACAACTTCCAATTTTCTTAGATTCCTATGTCGTACATTCCATGTTATAATTATTAATGGATGTTTGCAACTGCTTCTCCTCAGTTTTGTTTTTGCCCTAGCAGCAAATGAAGGTCATGAAAACTTTGCTTCATTAATGTCATGACAAACTTTACTTTGAGGAGGCAGCTCTTCGGCAGCCTTATTTTGAGTGTCTTCCAACCTGAGGGATTCATCTTCTAGTCCTGTATCTGACACTGTAGTCTGTTCATAAAGTTTTCGGGGGGAAAACATTCAGAAGTAGTCTGCTCCTACTTTTCCAGTATGTCTTAATCTTGAATCTCCGCTGAAACCTGTCTACCATGGTCTTCAAAATACCCATGTCATAGCTTTCCAGCATCACAGCAACATACAAACCATCCCAGTAGGATGAACTGACAGAAGATGGCGGTACATTTTCACTAGGATTCCAAAAATAAACAAGACAGAAGCAGCATTTTCTTTCCCCAGCTAGTTTTGGATTTCACTTCAGACACCAGATTCAAGAGAAAGAAGGTTTGTTAAGATCACACTGGACAAGAAGATATGGGATGGGACATATTGTTGTTGCCATCTTGAAAAAATATAATCTTGCATTCCACTTTCTGCACATCACCCAGAGTGGAGTTTAAAAACTGAAATCATGGCACACTTCTGATGAGCAATCTTTCTGTGTCTGTTAGCCTGCCTAAAATCAAATTTCTACAGTGGCCCCCAAGACTTCTGACTTCATGGCCTTTGCTCACCATGTACTCTAGGGACAGACTGTGAAACAGACCATCAGTTGCTCATATACAAGTTCAGCTTGAAGCTGAAGAAAATTAAAGTAAGTCCACAGAGGCAGCTGTTCGAACAGAACATGGGAACACTGAATGGTTTAAAATTAAGAAAGGTGTGTGACAGGGTTATATTCTTTCACCATACGTATTCAACCTGTATGCTGAGCAAATAATCTGAGAAGCTGGGTTATATGAAGAAAAACATGGCATCAGGATTGGAGAAAGACTCATTAACAACCTGCCACATGCAGATGATACTACCTTG